>NC_136424.1:101260000-101475000 GCF_052625555.1 Lactuca saligna | reverse complement strand
TAGGGTTTTCTTATTTTTGGTAATTATCTATTTATTAGATTAATTGGATAATTATAAATTGTGAATTATCCCTCCCATTTTTTTGAAAATTAGGGGAGTGGATTAGGTTAAATTATTTTGATAAATTTAATTAGATAATCCTCAAATGGTTTAATAAATTAATTAAAGGTTTAATTAATAGATAATTATTAAATCATTTTCTTTTAAATTTAAATTAAATTGTTTTAATTTTGAAGTTTAAAAGGATTATAAAACCCTAGTGTTTTGAAATGTTTAAAATACACCTTATACTATATGTAAAATTAAATGTTTAATATATTACAATATGTATAAGACAAGTTAGTCAAACTACTACTATGCCTCATTCTGGAAGACGATATGTAAAATTAAATGTTTAATGTTTACAATATGAATAAGACAAGTTAGTCAAACTACGCCTCATTCAGGAAGCCGATCTATAAGGGGAGTTTAGGGAAGCGACCGATAAAATGACTGTCATTGGGAATCCAGTCTTACCTACCGCTCCATTGATTGGTGGAGGGTCATTAGCCAAACGGCTTTGATAGGATAAATAATTCTCTTTAATAAGTAGAATGAAATTATAAAGTAACTAAATGTTTTTTATAAACTTCTCAATCATAGTTACTTTAGGAAAAATGTGAATTTGAGGATAATCCATGAAATTACACATTACACTTTCTATAAGTCGTTAGTGGAGCGTGTGTGGTTAACCCGCACACTAATATGTACTAATAAACGGTGGAAATGAGTGTCTCGTAAATTATCATCGATTAATGGTGTAGTGACACAGAACATGGTTTGGCATGCAGAATTAAAGTTTGCACAATTGAACATGGTGATTTGGGTGTTCAAGAGATGTATTGATTCTATATGGTGTTACAAAAAGGATCTAGATCTAGACTACATAAATAACACACACTTACATACTCAACTTTTACATCCCTCAAGTACACCTCTACAAGTAGACAGACCGATCCTATATAGAGGTGTTTACATGTCTATCTCTCACTCTCTATCTCTCATGTGTCAAAAGGAAAATACTCCACATGCAAGTGAGTTTTACAAAAGTCAAACATTTACAAAGTCAATCATGAATAACTTTGTACCCCAACATTCTCCCCCTCAAAGTTAGGAATGAATGACCCATTTCAAATATTCCAAAGTCGAGCAACTATGCGGTTCTTGCCTCAAAGGTGACACATGTCGAAACGAACTTCAATCTTCAATTCTTCCATGATTCTTCAATTTGGGCTCTAGGATGTGAGACCATACAATCCGAGAATCAACGAATGATTAATAGTATCCCAAACTCCAAATAATCACCCAAAGTTGAGCATAAAAACACACCCATAAAATCTTCAATAAAACCAAACGCATTTCGAATACATCACTTCCGAACTTCCAATTGTATCATCTCGTAAGCTTCAAAACTTCAAGATCACTTCGGTCATCAAATCCGCGTAATATAAAAAATTCAAGTTCGTATTTCCATATAAACTTGCCCCTCTTTTTATAATCGAAATTTGATTATAAAACTCCAAGGGAAAAGAACATGCTCTATTCTAAATTTTTAGTGTCAAACTCCCCTTTAACATGTGGCATAAACTTTGTGCTTTAATTTGGAAAATCCAAAAATATTCAATTTTTTAGCTTCGTTCACGGATCACCTTTGACAAAATTTCTTAAAAATGGGAAGAAATTGTCAATTTCAAAATTTCATAGTGACTTGTGGCGCCCAAAATAGCAAAATATGCAAAACTCTCCCCCTTTTCCAAAGCTTGGTAGAAAGCGTCAATTTGCAGAAACCGTAGCGACCAAAAATGCATAATTTTCAATTTCCAGCAAAAATTAGTCTTCTTCTGAAATTAGGCGAAAACTGCCAAACTTACAAAGCCTCAGGGACTATTTTTGAAAAATCTACTCTTTTTGGTCCAAACGTACGAAGAATCACCCCAAAGATACGAAGCTTCAAAATTTTTCGAATTTGGGTGAAAAGTATAAACATATGAAACTTGGATTAATTTTTGAAATGTTAAAAATTCGAAGGTTCAGGGGTCGAATTCGAAAATTTTCCATTTGTCTTCAATTCATACAAAATGTTGAAGAAGCATACAAAACTTTGACCAATTCGTACGAAGCCATCTTCATAACCCATTTGAACGAATTTCTATTCTCCAACCAATGGCTCACTTCGTACGAAATCATCAGCATTATTTGAACGATATCTTTCTCTCTCCCCTTCGTACGAAATCAGTTCTTCCAAATCATCAACAACTTCGTTCAATTTTGTTGACCCAATTCTTGCCTTTTCATTAGACAAATCCAGTAGAGTTCCGTTTCCTTAATATGAGTCATCGATTCCAAATTCATCTACATTAACTTCTCAGTCCAAAATGAATTCATCCACCCAATTAATGAAATCATTCACCATAAACATTGACTGATTCCAAAATCCAACAATTCTCGATCACAAACGAAATACCCTTGACTTTTGATTCATCAACCCAAAATAAATATCCTACGAAGTCATTTGTTTTCTAGATCCATGGCTTTGTTTGTTTTCAAGAAATTCGTTCCTAAAAATTCGTTCTTCCAGTTCTTCAACAACGACATCTAAAGCTAAAAAGTGAATCATCCAAATTAAGACTCCAAGACTCAGACTTCGCTTTCAGCTTACAACCCAAATCTCTCTAATACCATTGACAATCACTGTGACCAAATCAAACCTTCACAGTTCAATATTCGATCCAAATCACAGTAATCGAAGAAATTATAGTTGATCCAAGCTTCACTTTTAACACATAGACATCAAATCATTGAGTTACAAACCCAAAACGAACGAAATTAAAATTCAGACTTCGAACATCGACTCTAAATCTTCCCAGTTCATTTTTAATCAATGAACACGACTTCAAGCATTCGAATGGTCGTTAATGAAAAATCAATAATTGATGTTTTGACTCCAAACATTTCCTAAAATCCAAAGAACGAACATCTGAGTTTGTTAGTCTCAGTTCGTTCCCAAGCCATGTCCTTCGAACATCGATTTTCAATTCCAAATACAAAATCAATCCCAACACAATTTCGACTTCGCTTTGATCGTTTCTCAACCAATTTCGTCTTTTAATCTATTGAATCGACTGTGGAAAATTGATTTTGACTTTTCCACAATTTGTCTTTTCGGAGTTAAAGATCAACAAACACCAAATTCATGATTCTATTGCCTGATTTCAGATCAAAACTGTGATTAAAAAACTGTTCTTCACATGTTCTTCACAAAAATTGCAAAGATTTTGAACAATTTTATCAAAATCAACCATACACAGCCGACACACTTGATCACCATTGGCTTGCAATAGAAGAAATCATACATCGATTCACAAGTACATCTCATCAATCAATATTCATCGATCGTTAAGAATCATGAGAAGAAAATAAGAATCAAGAACATGAAACCAAAATAGAGTAACGAACATATGAATGTACAACCATCTTATGCAGAAAAAGAACGATGCAAGTTGAGATTTACGAACATGATCAATCTTTGGTCTCTCTTCAATTTATTTTCTAAATAAAAGTGTATGGGCTCAACATTGATTGATTAATGGACTCAATTAACGATATCAGATTAAAACAAAGTTTAGGCTCCATTGATGAACAGTAACAACTCAAGATTAATGTTTGGGCTCGATATTTTTGGATCAAATGAACAATAACGAAATTTATTTTGATTTTAGGCTTGATCTTTAAAATAATTATTGGATTATCAAAGAGGTTTGAAACAAATTTAATCCAATGAATCAAAACGATCAAAAATCAAGAACGCTACGCACGAATTCAATGAAATTAAGAGTGATCATAGAGAGAGACTCACCAAAAATGCTCAAATTGCGACAAAAGTTGCCAAACCAAGAATCGTTCTTCAAAAATCACCTTGATCTTGAAGACCCGCTTTGATACCAATTGTAGTGACATAAAGAACATGGTTTTGCATGCAGAATTAAAGTTTGCACAATTGAACATCGTGAATTGGGTGTTCAAGAGATGTATTGATTGTATATGGTGTTACAAAAGGATCTAGATCTAGACTACATAAATAACACAGACTTACACACTCAACTTTTACATCCCTCAAACACACCTCTACAAGTGGACAAACCCACCTTATATAGAGGTGTTTACATGTCTCTCTCTCACTCTCTATCTCTCATGTGTCAAAAGGAAAATACTCCACATGTAAGTGAGTTTTACAAAAGTCAAACATTTACAAAGTCAATCACAAATAAATTTGTACCCCAACAAATGGAGTGTGTGTGGCTATCTAGCACATTGATTAGATGATATATGCCATCAACAGTACCAAGCTAATTTGCATGGTTATTCACATCTAGTTTGTGATCATTGGTATCCCATTCACAAATGGAAGAGCATAATCAAGATTAGACATGCCATTGAATAGTTCAATGAATCTCAAAATATCTAGGAATTTCATTAAAAACCTAATTTGTTTATAATTTCATTTTTGTGGTGAAATTAAATATTTATTGACCTATCTTTATTTTTTTCACAATTAGATTACAACGTCCCTTTTCTAAGTTGTGAAATATCTAGTTGGATCCTAGTCTTAATATTTAATTTGGGTGTTATATTGAGGATTACTTCTATCTTACCTAAAAGTTGTCCTTCTTCTTTTCAGATGTCAACTCCCAACGATGCTTCTCGTTCCTCCTCCAACAATAACTTATCGCTTCTAAACATCTGCTCGAGAGTTACCTTTGATGGAACCAATTATAATGATTGGAGGTGTAACATCAAGATGGATCTAGTTTCGAGGACATGGAGTATATGCTCAAAAATGAACTTAACGAGATTGATGAAACCCAAGATACTACCGTAGAACTAGCTGAGTATAGAAAGAGCCACAATGACGCAACCAGAGTGGCATGCCTCATTGTGGTTACTATGACTCCTAAGCTACAAAGGTTCTACTATGATTACTGGCCATACAAGATGAATAATTACTTGGTGGAAAAGTACCACCAACAGTCTTCTCAAGAGAAGTATGAGGTAGTAAAGTCCCTCATCACTAGCAACATGAAAGATGGAGAGTCCTTCAGTAGCCACATGCAAGGAATGCAATGATACGTTGAGCGCTTGTTAAAGCTTAATGTGAACTGTGATGAGAATTTGGCTATTAACATAATCTTGTACACATTGCCTAGTTGTTATGATCATTTTATCTTAACTTATCATCTGTACAACCAAGAGACCACATTGGCTCAACTTCAGAACCTCTTGCAAAGTGATGAAACAGGAATGAAGAGAAAATCCCAAGTTGGGTCCTCTAGCAATGGACCCAAAGGATAGGCCAGTTCTGATGATCCTCTCGCCTCTGATCCAAAAGAGGCTACTTTCTTTTACTTCCATGAGAAAGGGCATTGGAAACGAAGTTGCCTAAGTAATTGCAAGACATAAAGGATGGCAAGGTGAAGCCAACCTCAACAGGTATTTACACTATCTTATCTAAAAACTTATCATATTCTCATTCTTGGGTCCTTGATACATGATGTAGTTTTCACATTTGTTCTGATTTGTAGGCGCTTAGAAAAAGTGAGGATGCAGAGCATGGGAGAATGAACTTGATCAAGGGCAATAGGAGATCGTCACCTATTACCAAGATTGGAGTTTATAACTTAGCGCTTAGTAGTGGGTTGTGTTTAGATTTGAATAATTGATGATACTAATCAGCGATGACACGAAACATCATTTCATTCTATGCTTTATATAAACAAGGTTTTAGATATTCTTTTAATAATGAGAATGGATCAATTTCTACTTTTAAAAATGGTGTATTTAATTTTGAAACTTTACCTTGTGATGGTGTGTATGAAACTGTGATGGTTGTAGAAAATTTAGGAAATTTTGTTTTACAAATTGATTTGTCTAATGATTTAGACAGAGCGTGCTTGTGGCATTTCCGTCTTGGATATGTCGACAATAAACACATTTCCCAACTCCAAAAGGATAAAGTGATGGAATCGTTTGACTTAAGGTCAGATGATACGTGCAAGTCTTGTTTACTTGGAAAGATGACAAAATCACCTTTCAATGTTTCTTGTGAAAGAGGTGAAGGATTGTTGGATCTCATAAACACACATGTGTGTAAGCCCTTTAGATCCACCACAACGGATGAAAATCAATTCTATGTGACTTTTACTAATGATTATAGTAGATATGGATATATCTACTTAATCAAGCATAAGTCAGAAATATTTTTAAGAGTTCAAAGAGTTCAAAAAAGAAGACAAGAATTAATTGGGCAGGAAGATCAAAATGCTCAGATCTGATAGAGGTGGTGAGTATCTTAGTATCGAATTCCACAACTACCTCAAAGAATGTGGAATAGTTTCACAATTGATACCTCCTAGGACACCACAACTTAATGGTGTGGTTGACAGGCATAATCAAACCTTATTGGACATGGTTTTTTCCACGATGAGTTGAGCTTTACTTCCAATCTCATTCTAAGGGTATGCCTTTGAGACTTCCGCACACATTGTTAATCTTTCCCCAACAAAGAAGGTTACCAAAACACCTCATGGGATATGGACATGGAAGATTCCCTTGTTAGCACATATCAAGGTTTGGGATTGTGAAGCTTTCATTAGACGAGAGACTCATGACAAGCTTGAACCTCGAAGTAAGAGATGTATTTTCACCGGCTACCCACAATATTCCTTTGGATATTGGTTCTACAAACCTAGTGACAACATGGTCTTCATAGCACGAAGAGGAGTCTTTCGCGAGAGAGAGACCATATCCAAATAGGACTGCGGGAGTAAAATTGATGTTGAAGAAATTCAAGAGTCAAACGTTGAAGGAACCTCTGGAAATCTTATGGATCAACCCGAGGAAGAAATTCCAGTTGAACCAATTGATGAGTCATTACCAATTAGACGTTCCGGTAGAGTTAGGATGCCATCCAAGTTTAATGGTTTCCATATTACTACAGATGGTGATATGTTTGTCAGCGATAATACACTGGTAAATTGGCATGAACCTTCTAACCACAAGGTAGCAATGGTGGGCCTTGATTCTACCAAGTGGAAAGAGGCAATGGACAGTGAGATCAATGATGGGTTTTAGCCATAAGAACTTTCCTATGTGCGCATGCAAAACCCTAATGCTTGGATCTAGGCTTTCTAATTAAACATGCTTTGGATCCAAGACTTCTAATGGCTAATTAGGTTAAATAACAACATTGAAACAGATCTAGAATCATACCTTTGAGTTCCTTGTTGATCTTGTTATCTTGGAGCTTCTAGAGTCACAAATGTCACTCCTCTAATGGCTTACAAACACCAATAGCAAGCAAGATGATTTAGGAGAGAGGAGAGGGGAGGAATTCGGCCAGAGTATCTTTACTTTTGATGGTGTGTCGAATTCCCTCACCCCTAGGGTCTATTTATACTTGTAGACTCCTTAAGGGTTACAACCTAAACCCTAATTGGATAATCTTCTCTTAAGGCTATCCAAATCCATTCCATAGATAAGCCTTTGGACGATTTTAGCTATCCTATATCTCATAGAATTCGTCCAAAGCATATCCCAATGGATTTATAGTCTAAAGTTTAACTATCAAACAATTGACAGTTTATACCCCTTTATTTAATTAATCTCTTTAAGTCACCAAATTAATTCCAATTAATCTATGACTTATATTAATCAAATAACCATATATTATTCCTTATAATATTTACTCTCTCTTAACAAATCATCCATCAAGTTGCTATGGTGAAGGCAACCCAAAAGGACCATGCACAACCGGATCAAATACTTGCCTAATATAGTTGCAGCCTTAGACACTATTCCAACAGTCTCCCACTTGGATAAGTCTAGTAACTATACAAGTTCAATTCGGTTTGCAATCGTAGCTCTCAAAGACGCTATCAACTCTGATCTAATCAATCTTGTCCTTTAGATAAGGGATCGTACAGTCCTCTGTTAGATATCATGCTGACAATCCTATGGAATGGTTAGTCAAGCATTTGCTTTCTCGATCTCCGATTTATTTGACATAGAACTTAATCAAACACATCAATTCAGTTCTGACCGGGCCCGGCACATAAGTCAAATCAAATCATCGAGCGGCCGAGATATCACTTTTACCTTCTTAGATAAAAGTTACAGATAAACTTCGACTTATATGCATTTACTTATTCATTAACCAACTATACACAACAATGCGTTTTATAACAACGAGTTACTGATGCGTTTTCGCATTATCAATGTACAATCAATTAACAAATAATAAACCATATATCTAGGTTTTAAGACTATATGATATTATCGTCTTGCGATCACCTTTTATATCGTATTCCATAAGGTGATTCCAGCAAGCGCGGGTTTATTCCAATGCTCAAAACCAGTTCATAAGCACTCATGAACGTTGCAGCAACCCTTGCTATGTCTAACACCATTTAGACATTCTACACACCAATTCATGACAATCTTCATTCATATCTACTCCCAACATATGAACGATTGTGGAGCATTTGAATAATTCGATTATTCCTAATAAACTCAATTATTCTGGAAGTCAAAACATGCAAAGTGAAACAATAGTTAAACAATTAACATGTGACAGTAACTTTACTCATAAATAAAACTCCTTTATTTAATCATCAAATGTTAATTACATTTATCTATTATACGTTTCTAACACTATCTAATCTATACTAATATCATCCTTCAGCCCAATACTCCTAGCATGTTGCAAGTGCTTAACCCTACTCAGTCCCTTCGTAAGCGGATCTGTTGGGTTATCTTCTGATGATATCCTCTTCACTACGAGTTGTCCTTCTTCTACACGATGTCTAATGAAGTGATATTTTCTGTCGATATGTCGAGATCTACCATGATCCCTCAGTTCCTTGGTCAAGGCAACCGCACCTTCGTTATCACAGAAAATCTCCATGGGCTCCTTTATGGCCGGCACAATTCCAAGATCACCAATGAAGTTCTTTAGCCATATTGCCTCCTTCGACGCTTCGCTCGCTGCAATGTACTCTGATTCGCACGTTGAATCAGCTACGGTTTCCTGCTTGGAACTTTTCCATGTCACTACTCCTCCATTTAGGGTAAAGACCCAGCCCGACTGCGAACGGTAGTTGTCCCTGTCGGTCTGAAAGCTGGCATCACTATACCCTCGCACCTTCAAGTCATCACTCCCTCCGAGGACTAAGAACCATTCCTTCGTCCTCCGAAGGTACTTAAGGATGTTCTTCACCGCAATCCAATGTGCTTTGCCAGGGTTCCCTTGATATCTGCTAACCATGCTCAAAGCGAAGGCTACATCAGGGCGAGTACAAGTCATAGCGTACATGATTGAGCCAACTGCGGAAGCGTATGGTACTCGGCTCATTTCTGCTATCTCAGCTTCGGTACTCGGACTTTGAGTCTTACTCAACTTGGCATTTCCTTGTATCGGTAATTCTCCCTTCTTTGAGTTTTCCATACTAAAACATTTTAGTACCTTCTCTAAGTAAGTATTCTGACAAAGTCCAATTAGTCTCTTACTTCTTTCTCTTACTATCCTTATTCCCAAAATGTAAGAAGCCTCTCCGAGGTCCTTCATAGCGAAACACTTCCCGAGCCAGGACTTGACTTCCTGTAAAGTTAGGATGTTGTTTCCTATGAGTAATATGTCATCGGCATATAGAACGAGAAAGCTTACTATACTCCCACTGGCTTTGACATATACACAAGATTCGTCTTCGCTTCGTACAAATCCAAACTCTTTGACTTTCTCATCGAAGCAAAGATTCCATCTGCGAGACGCTTGCTTAAGTCCATAAATGGACTTCTCAAGCTTACACACTCTATTCGGATGCTTCAGATGTTGGATAAGGTGTCTAAGTCCATAACTATTTCTGGTATGTACTTGACCCGACCCGGCATGGTCCATTTGGGTTGCATGGCACCGTGCGATTGGATAGACTAAATGAGAGAAATAACACTTGGAGATTATTAATATATTATAAGTTCTAATATATTAATAATATTATTTGATTAGTTTGATCAAGAATTAATTTAGAATTAATTATGTGATCAAAAGATAACTAATTAAATATATGGGTTGATTATGTAAATCATCCATATCTTGTATAGTGGGCTAAGAGGCTCCATGGATTATCAAGTTGGGTTCCACCCATAGGATGCTCCATGGATGCTCCATGAGAGTTACAAACCCATGGGTCATGGAAATGAAGAGTCATGACACATTAGGGTTTAACCCTAGATGTGTCAACACTATATAAGTAACATGTTCTCCACCTAAAATCGGTTACACACTAAGAAACAAGAGGGCTTGGCCGCTTTTGAGAAGTGTGTGTTCTCTCATAAGTTCTTCCAAGAGCATTTGGTGTTGTGTGAAGCATTTGAGGCATCACACTTGGGGTGCTAGGCTCACAAGGTTTCAAGGAACACAAACAACAACAAGGTAAGTTATTCTATCTATACTTTAAGTTAAAATTGTTCCCCATGTATGCTAGATAGGAATATAACCTTGGAATTCAACTTTGCATGATAATTAGACAAACATAGATCCAAGGTTATTAGGGTTGCATGTACACTTAGGAAGTGTTAGAATGCTCAAAACCCATCAGTGGTATCAGAGCCTAGGCTTGTTTGTTTTTTATTTGTGCTTAAAAGTTGAAAAAAGTCGAAAATCTTGCTGTCTACGAGTGGACTCGTCGAGTCTATAGGGGGGACTCGGCGAGTTCACATGTATCTTCAACCAACTCGGCGAGTAAATTCATGCACTCGGCGAGTAGGGTCGACTGATTGCAGAATTTCGATTTAGTTGCTGGAAATGAATTAGAAACATTACCCTAAACTGTTTTGGTAATTGAAAACTTGTTTTTGGTGGTGTAATGTCTTTGCTAATTCATTTACAACAACTAGTTATCAAAATTACAAAGTTTTAAGTGTAATTTATGAATGTGTTCATATTCATGTTCTTGTTCTTATGATGTTTTAGATGATCATAGGAATTATTTGTAACCTATGTGATAGATTAATTCTTGATCATAATGTGTTTTAATGGAGTCCATAACTTGTCCTCAAGTTATGGAAAACCAAGAGTCACACTTGAATTAAAACCATTAAAACAAACACAAGAGTTAGAAAAATGAAGAGTCTTCATTTTATTACTCTATTAAACTCATAAGTTACAAGAAATGAAAAGTTTTGAAAGTTACAAAACTTGCCCTCAAGTTTTGGAACAAGAAAAGTTAAGTTAAAACTTTAAGTTCCAACCCCTAGAATTTTAAAAGTCAAAATTCAATCCTTATACTTATATTATGATGATTTAATAATTATATATATATATATATATATATATATATATATATATATATATATATATATATATATATGTATAAGAATAAAGTCGTCTTACCGCTAGTACGCCTCATTCACGAAGCCGGTCTATAAGGTGGGTATAAGGTTGTTGCCTATAAAATGGTGACTTAATGGGTGTCTACTCTCACCCACCGCTTGCTTGACTGGTGGAGGGTCGTTAGCCGAACGGGTAAGACAAGGACTTATAAACTCTCATTCAAAGTATGATGAATATTATAAAGTAACTAAATGTTTTATTAAATTCCCAATCTTAGTTACTTTAGGAAAATGTGAATAAGGTGCTAATCCATGAAATTACACTTTACACTTTGTCTAAGTCGTTGGTGGAGCGTGTGTGGTTAACCGGCACACTAACTTGGACTTAACAAGGTAGGTAAAGGGTGACTTAAGGTTTATTATAGTATCGGTGGAGCGTGGTTTACCAGCACCTCCATTGAGTGATAAACTTTAAGGGTACCAAGTGATTTGCATGGTTACTTCACACCTCGTTTTGTGATCCTCGGTATCCCAGTCACAAAACTTGGAGGGCACTCTCGAGATTGAAACATGCCTTTGAAAAGTTCATTGAATCTCAAAGAATCTAGGAATTTCTAAAAACCAATAAAAACCTAATATCTAATATTTCGGTTTTCGTGGTGGAAATTGGTGAATCGTCATTCACCTACCTTTCAAATATGGTATAGCTTAGATTACGGCATACCTCTTCTAAGTTATATTATATTGTGATTGGATCCTAGCCTTAATATTACATTTGGGTGTTTTATTAAGGACTCTCTTAAATCTATACTAAACTTGTTCTCCTCTTTCAGATGTCTTCAAATAATGCTTCTGGCTCGAATCCTAATGGCTCCTTTACTCTTATGAGTTTGTGTGGGAAAGTCACCTTTGATGGATCCAACTTCAATGAATGGATCAGAAACATCAGGATGATTACCCGCTACGAGGACAAAGAATATGTCCTTGACAAGGAGCTTAAGGAGATTGATGAGACCACTGCAACTCCTCAGGAGATCGCTGACTTTCAGGCACATGAAAGGGATGCTACGAAAGTAGCATGCATCATGATGGCCACAATGACAGCAGAACTCCAAAAGTCCTATGAGGATTTCTACCCTTATGAAATGCACCAAGATTTGATGGAAAGATACCATCAAAGTGCACGACAAGAGAGGTACGAAATCATCTGCTCCATGATAACAACCATGATGAAGGACGGGGATTCCGTCACGAGCCACATGCAGAAAATGCAAAGGTATGTGGATCGATTGCTGAAACTTAATGTGAACCTCCCTGAGGAGCTAGCCATAAATATAATTTTGCGCTCCTTACCATCGTGTTATGATCAATTCCGCATGACATACCACATGAATAAGAAAGAGGTCACTCTCAGCAAACTTCAGGGACTTCTCAAGACTGCAGAAACAGGTCTTAAGGGGAAGTCGGTTGCTATCACTCCTACTCCAAACTCAACTCCGGTTTTGGCAATTGGGAAAAGTCGAGGGAGGAAGAGAAAGAGATCTTCGAAGGGTAACAAGGCTCGGACCCTTGATGGCTCTTCTTCAAGTGGAACCAAGAAAGGTTTCATTACTCCTTCTTCTGACCCAAAAGAGGCTGAATGCTTCTATTGCCATGAAAAAGCTCATTGGAAGCGGAACTGCCCAAAGTACCAGCAGGATGTGAAGGATGGGAAAGTCAAACCCAACCATGCAGGTATTTACACTATCATTTCTAATAACTCACCCCATTCGAAATCTTGGGTCCTTGATACCGGTTGTGGTATTCATATTTGTTGTGACTTGCAGGGACTAAGAAGAAGTGAGGATGTGGAGCAAGGAAGAATAGACTTGATCATGGGGAACAGGAAAGCTTCACCTGTCACCAAGATTGGAGTTTATACTTTATCGCTAAGTAGTGGGTTTAGTTTAGATTTGAATAAGTGTTGTTACTCGCCAGGAATGGCAAGAAATATTATTTCCTTTCATGCTTTCTACAAACAAGGGTTTACCTTTTCGTTTAATAATGAAGTTGGTTCTATTGATGCTTTCTTTAATAATGTTCTTTATTTTAAAGCATTACCTTGTGATGGTGTGTATGAAGTTGTGTCTGTTGTAGATAACTTAGGAAATGATGTTTTGTGTATTGATTCTACTAATAATAATAACTTGGATAAAGCATCATTATGGCATTGTCGTCTTGTACATATAAGCAAGAAACGCATAGGCCAACTCCAAAAAGATGGAGTCTTGGAGTCGTTTGACCTAAAGTCAAATGATAGTTGCGAATCATGCTTACTTGGAAAAATGACAAAGTCACCCTTCACAGGCTCGTGTGAAAGGGGTGAAGGTTTGTTGGACCTTATACACACGGATGTGTGTGGACCATTCAAACATGCCACAAGGGATGCTAATCGTTATTATTTGACTTTTATTGATGATTACAGTAGATATGGATATGTCTACTTAATCAAGCATAAGTCAGAGACTTTCGAGAAGTTTAAGGAATTTAAACAGGAAGTCGAGAATCAATTGGGCAGGAACGTTAAGATGCTTCGATCCGATCGGGGTGGTGAGTATCTTAGTTCAGAGTTCCTCGACTATCTAAGGGACTGTGGGATTGTCTCACAATTGACACCTCCCAGGACACCACAGTTGAATGGAGTGGCTGAGAGGCGTAATCGAACCTTTTTGGACATGGTTCGTTCCATGATGACTCGAGCTTCGCTACCAATCTCATTCTGGGGGTATGCCTTAGAGACTGTCGCCCATATCCTTAATCTAGTCCCTACAAAGAAAGTTGCCAAAACTCCTCACGAGATGTGGACTGGTAAAGTACCTAAACTAGACCACGTCAAGATTTGGGGTTGCGAGGCTTTTGTGAGACACGAGACTCATGATAAGCTCGAACCCCGAAGCGAGAGGTGTATTTTCATCGGCTACCCACAGCAATCCTTTGGTTACCTCTTCTACAGACCTAGTGACAATGTGGTCTTTGTAGCAAGAAGAGGAGTCTTTCGAGAAAGAGAGTTTATAAGCCAAGGAGACAGTGGGAGGAAAATTGATCTTGAAGAAATTCAAGAGTCAAGTGGTGATGGAACTTCAAACTCTAGCCCTTAACTTGAGGAGGAAACTCCTGTTGAGCCAATTGACGAATCTGTACCTCTGAGGCGTTCCACGAGAGTTAGGAGTGCACCTGAGGATTACTATGGATTCCATATTACTACAGAAGGTGAGACACTTATTAGTGATGGAACACTAGTAAGTCAAGATGACCCTAACAGCTACGAGGAAGCCATGGCAGGCCCTGAGTCTGCTAAATGGAAAGAAGCTATGGATAGCGAGATACAATCCATGTATGACAATCAAGTTTGGAACTTGGTTGAGAATGTACCAGGTCGAAAGAATGTAGGGTGCAAATGGGTCTTCAAGAAGAAGACCGACATGGATGGTAAAGTACACACTTATAAGGCTAGACTGGTTGCAAAGGGCTTCTCTCAGATTCCTGGAGTGGATTATGATGAGACCTTTTCTCCGGTAGCCAAGATTAAGTCTATTCGGGTTCTGTTAGCCATAGCCGCATTTCATGACTATGAAATTTGGCAAATGGATGTCAAAACCGCTTTCCTTAATGGAAAGTTGGCTGCAGATGTTTACATGAGTCAGCCAGAGGGTTTTGTCAGCAACAAGTACCCCAATAGAGTGTGTAAGCTTGAGAAATCCATTTATGGATTAAAGCAAGCACCTCGCAGATGGAATCTTTGCTTTGATGTAAAGGTCAAGGAATTTGGCTTTTCTAGGAGTGAAGATGAATCTTGTGTGTATGTCAAGGCTAGTGGGAGTATAGTTAGCTTCTTGGTATTGTATGTGGATGACATACTACTCATAGGAAATGACATTCCAACCCTGCAGGAAGTAAAGTCCTGGCTTGGAAAGTGTTTCGCTATGAAGGATCTTGGTGAAGCTGCCTATATTTTAGGGATAAGGATCTTGAGAGATCGGAGTAAAAGACTAATTGGACTTAGTCAAAGTACCTACTTGGATAAGGTGCTGAAGAGATTCAACATGCAAGACTCCAAGAAAGGAGATTTGCCCATCCAGAGTAACGCCAAACTGAGTAAGACACAAAGCCCTAGCACTGAGGCTGAGATAGCACAAATGAGTCGAGTACCTTATGCTTCGGCTGTAGGATCGATCATGTATGCTATGACGTGTACTCGACCTGATGTAGCTTTTGCCCTGAGCATGGTTAGCAGGTTTCAGGGGAACCCTGGCAAGGCACACTGGACTGCGGTAAAGAACATTCTCAAGTACCTACGAAGGACTAAGGACTGGGTCCTTACCCTCGGTGGGAGTGATGACTTGAGAGTTGTAGGGTATAGTGATGCTAGCTTCCAGACTGATAGGGATAATTTCCGCTCTCAGTCGGGCTGGGTCTTTACCCTAAATGGAGGAGCAATTTCTTGGAAGAGTTCCAAGCAAGAGACAGTGGCAGATTCTACTTGTGAATCAGAGTATATTGCAGCTAGCGAGGCGGCAAAGGAGGCGTTATGGCTGAGGAACTTCATTGGAGACCTTGGAGTTGTACCAGCTATTAAAGAGCCAATGGAAATTTTCTGTGATAGTGAAAGTGCTGTTGCCTTAGCCAAGGAACCAAGGGATCACGGGAGATCCAGACACATCGACAGAAAATACCATTTCATCATACATCGGATCGAAGAAGGACTCCTCGTGGCAATGAGGGTATCATCAGATGAGAATCCGGCAGATCCCCTCACGAAGGGACTGACTCGCGTTAAGCATCTCCAGCATGCTCGGAGCATAGGACTGAAGGATGATATTAGATTTAGTAGTTAGATAACCTCGAAGTGTAATTGACATCTGATGATGAATAAAAGTGTTTTATTTATGAGTAAAGTGTTGCTATCTCTTGTCGATCGTTTACTATATTTCTTTTGCATGTTTTGACTTCCAGAATAATTTTTGTTTGGTATAACATATTATTCAAACCTCCACAGTCGGTCATATGTCGGAAGTAGATATGAATCAAGACTGTCATGTTTGGTTGTAGAGGTCTTGGACAAGGCTACAGCAATCATGAGTGCTCAAAAGTTCTGAGCATTGGACTCAACCCACGCTCACTGGAATCACTTCATGGAATTCTATCTCGAGTGATCGTGAGACGGTAATATCGTATAAGTCTTCAAACCTAGAGATATGATTTGTTACTTACAAGTTGGTTATGCATTGATTGTACGAAAAACGCATTGGTAACTCGATGTTATAAATCGCGCTCTTGTGTGTAATTCAATGAGTGGTAGAACAAACATATGAGTCGAAGTTTATCTGTTCCTTCTTGGATTAGAAGTTGATATCTGGGCCCCTCGATGATTTTGTTTTGACCTATGTGTCGGGCCCGGTCAGAACTAAATTGACGTGTTCAATGAAGTTCTTTGTCAAACAAATCGGAAATCGGGAAACAAACTGTTGGACAATGAGTAAGACATTGTTCCGTGTATTTGTCCGACTGATATCTAGAACAGAGGATTATATGATCACTTATCTTAAATGGCGTACTATCATCTTCTCAGTTCCGAGAAACCTTGTAAAGAGCTACGATTGCCGATCGGTTCCTGAAGTCATACTTGCAGTAATAGTTATTAGACTTATCCAAGTGGGAGACTGTTGGATAAGGTGTCTAAGTCCATAACTATTTCTGGTATGTACTTGACCCGACCCGGCATGGTCCATTTGGGTTGCATGGCACCGTGCAATTGGATAGACTAAATGAGAGAAATAACACTTGGAGATTATTAATATATTATAAGTTCTAATATATTAATAATATTATTTGATTAGTTTGATCAAGAATTAATTTAGAATTAATTATGTGATCAAAAGATAACTAATTAAATATATGGGTTGATTATGTAAATCATCCATATCTTGTATAGTGGGCTAAGAGGCTCCATGGATTATCAAGTTGGGTTCCACCCATAGGATGCTCCATGGATGCTCCATGGGAGTTACAAACCCATGGGTCATGGAAATGAAGAGTCATGACACATTAGGGTTTAACCCTAGATGTGTCAACACTATATAAGTAACATGTTCTCCACCTAAAATCGGTTACACACTAAGAAACAAGAGGGCTTGGCCGTTTTTGAGAAGTGTGTGTTCTCTCATAAGTTCTTCCAAGAGCATTTGGTGTTGTGTGAAGCATTTGAGGCATCACACTTGGGGTGCTAGGCTCACAAGGTTTCAAGGAACACAAACAACAACAAGGTAAGTTATTCTATCTATACTTTAAGTTAAAATTGTTCCCCATGTATGCTAGATAGGAATATAACCTTGGAATTCAACTTTGCATGATAATTAGACAAACATAGATCCAAGGTTATTAGGGTTGCATGTACACTTAGGAAGTGTTAGAATGCTCAAAACCCATCATCAGATCCACAAACCCCTCTGGCTGAGCCATGTAAACATTCTCAGCCAACTTTCCGTTAAGGAAAGCGGTCTTGACATCCATTTGCCAAATCTCATAATCATGAAATGCGGCAATTGCTAGCATCACTCTAATAGATTTAATCTTCGCAACTGGTGAGAAGGTCTCATCATAGTCCACTCCGGGAGTTTGAGCAAAGCCCTTCGCGACCAATCGCGCCTTATATGTGTGTACGTTCCCATCCACGTCGGTCTTCTTTTTGAAGATCCATTTGCACCCAACGGTCTTACGTTCGGGCACATAATCAACCAAATTCCAAACTTGGTTATCGTACATGGATTGGATCTCGCTATCCATTGCCTCTTTCCATTTCACAGACTCCGGGCCTGCCATGGCTTCCTTATAGCTATTAGGTTCATCAAGATTTACTAGTGTACCATCACTAATATACGTGTCCCCTTCGGTAGTAATATGAAAACCATAAAACTGGGGTTGAGCTCTAACTCTATCGGAACGTCTGAGAGGTAAGGATTCGTCAATCGGTTTAACCGGAGTTTCCTCCTCGGGTTGAATGCCAACGGTAGAGGTTCCTTCATATATCGACTCTTGAATCTCTTCAAGTTCGATTTGCCTCCCACTGTCTCCTTGGCTTATGAGTTCTCGCTCTTGGAAAACTCCTCTCCTCGCAACAAAGACAACATTGTCTTTCGGTCTATAGAAGAGATATCCAAAGGATGTTTGCGGGTAGCCGATGAAAATACATCGCTCACTTCGAGGTTCAAGCTTGTCGTGAGTATCTCGTCTTACGAAAGCCTCGCAACCCCAAACCTTGATATGTGCCAATGAGGGAGCTTTCCCTATCCACATCTCGTGAGGTGTTTTGGCAACCTTCTTAGTAGGGACTCGGTTAAGGATATGGGCGGCAGTCTCTAAGGCATACCCCCAAAAGAAGAAAGGTAGTGAAGCACGACTCATCATAGAGCGAACCATATCCAATAAGGTTCGATTATGCCTTTCTGCCACACCATTCAACTGCGGTGTCCTAGGAGGCGTCAATTGAGAAACTATTCCACACTCCTTGAGATAATCGTGGAATTCAAGACTTAGGTACTCTCCTCCTCGATCAGATCGAAGCATCTTGATTTTCCTGCCCAATTGATTCTCCACTTCATTCTTGAACTCTTTGAACTTTTCAAAGGTGTCTGACTTTTGCTTGATTAAGTAGATATACCCATATCTACTATAGTCATCGGTAAAAGTCACATAGAAGCGGTTCCCATCCTTCGTGGTTGATCTAAAGGGTCCACATACATCGGTATGTATTAGGTCCAATAGCCCCTCACCCCTTTCACAATTACTCGTGAAGGGTGACTTAGTCATCTTTCCAAGTAAACAAGACTCGCATGTGTCATCTTCCCTAAGGTCGAATGACTCCAACACTCCATCCTTTTGGAGTTGTGCTATGCGTTTCTTGTTGACATGTCCAAGACGACAATGCCACAAGGATGCTTTATCCATACTAGTGGAAGAATCAATATTCAAAACATCATTTCCTAAGTTATCAACAATCATAACAATTTCATATATTCCATTACATGGTATAGCTTCAAAGTAAAAGACACCATTTAGATAAGCCAAAATAGAACCATTCTCATTATTAAAAGAAAATCTAAATCCTTGTCTATATAAACCATGAAATGAAATGATGTTTCTAGCCATTTCTGGCGAATAGCAACAATTTTTCAAATCTAAAACCAAACTATTCCTAAGCACTAAAGAATACACTCCAATCTTGGTCACAGGCGACGATCTTCTGTTCCCCATGATTAGATTGATCCTTCCTTGCTCTACATCCCTACTTCTTCTTAGTCCCTGCACATTAGAACAAATGTGATAACCACAACCGGTATCAAGAACCCAAGAAATAGCATGATTAGAATCGTTAGATTTGATTGTGTATATACCTGCGAAAGATGGCTTGATCTTTCCTTCTTTGATCGCTTGCAGGTAATCCGGGCAGCTTCTCTTCCAATGTCCTATCTTGTGGCAGTGGTGGCACTCTGCCTCCTTTGGGTTGGAGCAGGGCTTAGCGGGATCAACTTTGGTCCCACTAGAAGAGGCACCATCTCGGGCTTTCACCTTGCGATAGTTATTCGATGAAGCTTTCCTCTTCTTTCCCTTCCCTTGACCAATAGCCAAGACAGGAGCAGTGGACGGATTGGGAGTAGGTGCAACAGACTTGTCCTTGAGGTTGCTCTCAGCGACCCTCAAGAGACCTTGGAGTTTTCTTAGGGTGACCTCTTCTTTGTTCATGTAGTAGGTCATCCTAAATTGGTTGTACATCGGAGGCAAAGAGTGAAGCACCATATCGATCGCCAAGTCTTCACCGAAGTCAACATTTAACTTGCGAAGGCGGTCGACATACCTTTGCATCTTTTGCAGGTGCACGGTAAGAGATTCTCCATGACCCATCTTAGAGGAGATCATGTTAGTGAAAATCTCATAACGCTCTTGTCTCGCGTTTTGGTGGTATCTCTCCAACAAGTCTTGATGCATCTCGTATGGATACATGTCCTCGTAGGACTTTTGGAATTCGGAGTTCATGGTGGCGATCATGATGCAATGTACCTTCGTTGCATCTCGCTCATGAGTTTCAAAGGCGGTGATTTCCTCGGGAGTAGCAACTTCGGGGTTGATTTTCTCGAGCTTCTCATTGAGGACATACTCTTTATCCTCATAGCGAGCAATGGTGCGAATGTATCTTATCCATTCGCTAAAGTTCGTTCCATCGAAGGTGACCTTTTGGCAAAGGCTCATCAACGTGAAAGAACTAGCAGCAGTGTTGTTTGCGTTCGACATCTATAGAAAGGACAAAGATAGATTAGAATAAGAATCCCTAATTATCACCCAATAAGAAAATTAGGGCTAGGATCCAACAATAACATTTACATACTATAAAAGGGATGCCGTAATCTAACATGCAAATAAATTGAAGGTAAGTGAATAATGATTCACTAATTCTCCATCACAAAACTTAAACTATTAGTCCTAAGTGTTTTTGAGAACTCCTAGGTTCGGATGAGATTCATTGAAACTATTCAATGGCATGTTTAAATCTCGATATGCCCCTCTCGTTTGTGACTGGGATGCCGAGGATCACAAAGCGGGTGTGAATTACCATGCAAATTCACATGGTGCCTTCATTGTAACGATCACCTATTCGATGTGCCGGTAAACCACACACGCTCCATCAAACTATGATAAACAATGAATCACCCTTTGCCACCTTCGCTTAGAACCAATTAGTGTGCCGATAAACCACACACGCTCCACTAACTTCTTAGCGAGGTGCAAAGTGTAATTTCATGGGATTGCATCAATTCACTTTTCCTAAAGTAACTAAGATTGGGAAATTTTTAAAACATGTAGTTACTTTGTATTTCTTATTATACTTTTAATGAGAGGATGAGGTTGCCCTATCCTACCCGTTCGGCTAACGACCCTCCACCAATCAAGCAAACGGTGGGTGTGAGTGTACACCCATTAAGCGCCATTTTATAGGCCGCAACCTTATACCCACCTTATAGATCGGCTTCGTGAATGAGGCCTACTAACGGTAAGACTAGCATTTAGTTATACATATATATATATTATTCTAGTAATATCATATTAGTATAGGGTTGTATTTTAAAACTTTTTAAAATCTAGGGTTTGAAATTTAAGTTGTCTAAATTAAAACTTTTAATCACAAATATAAATTTCAAAACTTTAGGGTAGGTTTTAAACATTTAAAACATGGAGGATCAAATAACAAATAATTCCAATTAACAATTAATATCCTAATTATCTTTATTTGATTTATCCAAGATTTCTTTTAAGATAATTATCAAAATAATTAATCATTTATCACATAAGGAAATTAAATATTTTATTAGATGATAAATATCTTTAATTAGATCAAGATAATAGTCATATATATCAAAAAATCGGATTAGGGTTGATCTAATATGATTAAGGTAAGTTTCCATAAGATAAACATGAAAAAATCCCGGTTTTTGCCTAATCCAGACGCCCGGACTCGCCGAGTACAGGCCTACTCGCCGAGTCCACTTTGGAACTCGCCGAGTACATGACTCATAAACCCAAAATCGAATTTTGCAGGTTTGTTTCAGTTAATCAAGCAACAATTTAAAGAAAACCAAGCTAGGCTCTGATACCACTGATGGGTTTTAGTCATAAGAACTTTCCTATGTGCGCATGCAAAACCCTAATGCTTGGATCTAGGCTTTCTAATTAAACATGCTTTGAATCCAATACTTCTAATGGCTAATTAGGTTAAATAACAACATTGAAACAGATCTAGAATCATACCTTTGAGTTCCTTGTTGATCTTGTTATCTTGGAGCTTCTAGAGTCACAAATGTCACTCCTCTAATGGCTTACAAACACCAATAGCAAGCAAGATGATTTAGGAGAGAGGAGAGGGGAGGAATTCGGCCAGAGTATCTCTACTTTTGATGGTGTGTCGAATTCCTTCACCCCTAGGGTCTATTTATACTTGTAGACTCCTTAAGGGTTACAACCTAAACCCTAATTGGATAATCTTCTCTTAAGGCTATCCAAATCCATTCCATAGATAAGCCTTTGGACGATTTTAGCTATCCTATATATCATAGAATTCGTCCAAAGCATATCCCAATGGATTTATAGTCTAAAGTTTAACTATCAAACAATTGACAGTTTATACCCCTTTATTTAATTAATCTCTTTAAGTCACCAAATTAATTCCAATTAATCTATGACTTATATTAATCAAATAACCATATATTATTCTTTATAATATTTACTCTCTCTTAACAAATCATCCATCAAGTTGCTATGGTGAAGGCAACCCAAAAGGACCATGCACAACCGGATCAAATACTTGCCTAATATAGTTGCAGCCTTAGACACTATTCCAACAATCAAGTCCATGTATAACAACCAAGTTTGGAATTTGGTTGACGATGTAACAGGTCGTAAAATAGTTGTTGCAGATGCATCTTCAAGAAGAAGAACGACATGGATTGAAAGGTGCACACTTTCAAAGCTAGACTGGTTGCAATGGGATTTACTCAAACCATAGGGGTTGACTATGAGGAGACCTTCTCACCAGTGGGTAAGATTAAATCGATTAGGGTAATGCTAGCCATAGTTGTGTTTCATGACTATGAAATTTGGTTAATGGATGTCAAAACCGCTTTCCTTAATGGGAAGTTGGCTGAGGATGTTTACACGAATCATCCAGAGGGTTTTGTGGATGCTAAGTAACTTAATAGAGTGTGTAAGGTTGAGGAATCAATCTATGGATTGAAACAAGCTTCTCGCAGATAGAATCTTTTCTTTTACAAGAAAGTTAAAGAGTTTGGCTTCACTAGAAGTGAAGATGAATCTTGTGTATATGTCAAATCTAGTGGGAGCATAGTGACCTTCCTGGTATCATATGTTGATGACATACTTCTCATATGAAACGACATTCCAAATTTGCAAGAAGTTAAGTCTTGGCTTGTAAATTGTTTTGCTATGAAGGATCTGGGAGACGCTGCCTATATTCTAGTGATAAGAATTTTGAGAAACATTAGTAAAAGACTAATTAGGATTAGTTAAAGTACGTATTTGCATAAAGTGTTAAAACATTTTAGCATTGAGAATTCCAAGAAAGGATAGTTTCCTATCCAGAGTAATACAATAGTGAGTAAGACTCAGAGTCCGAGTAATGATGCATAGATAGTAGAAATAAGCCGGTTTCCATATGCTTCCACCGTTGGATCGATCATGTATGCTATGACATGTACTCACCCTAACGTGGCTTTTTCTTTGGGAATTTTTAATCGATATCAAGGAAATCTAGGTAGAGCTCATTGGATAGAAGTGAAGAATATTCTTAAGTATCTGCGAAGAAAAAAGGACTGGCTCCTTGTGCTTGGCGGCAGTGATGAATTGAGAGCAACTAGGTATAGTGACAGCAGCTTTCAGATAGATAGGGATAACTTTCATTCTTAGTTTGGCTGGATATTGACCCTTAATGGAGGAGCAGTAACTTGGAAAAGTTCTAAATAAGAGATCGTGGCTGATTCTACATGTGAATTAGAGTACATAGCAGCAAGAGAAGAATTGAAGGAAGATATATGGTTAAAGAACTTCATAGGAGACCTTGGCGTTAGGCCAGCCATAAAGGAGCTAATGGAGATTTCTGTGATAATGAAGGAGTGGTTTCATTACCAAAGGAACCAAGAGATCATGGCAGATCGAGACATATCGAAAAAAATAGCATTTTATCATACACATAGTAGAAGGACACCTCGTCATGAAGAGGGTGTCATCAGAAAAAGAATCCTACAGATCCCCTCACAGAGCGTCTAAGTAGGGTTAAGCACGCTCAGCATGCAAGGATCATTGGTCTAAAAGATGATATTAGTTTTAGTAGTTAGGTAGATATTTAGAAACTTGTAACAAAGTAAATGTAATTGATTTTTGATGATTAAATATTAGAGAATTATTTATGAGTATCGTTTACTATCATTTTTCAATTGTTTATTATTGTGTTTCATTTTGCATGTTTTACTTCCCGAATAATTAGATTATTCAAACATCCACATTTGTTCATACTTTTGGAACTAATTACTGAATTAAGGCTATCATGAATTGGGTTGTAGATTGTCTAAAGGTTTAGACATAGCAACGGTTTGCTGCAACATTCATGTGTACTTGAAAATAAGGATTCTAAGTATTAGCTTAACCCATGATCATAGAATTACTTCATGGAATTTATCACAAGTAAGTCTAAGACAATAATATCTTATAATCTCTAAATGGAGATATATGAGTTCTGTGCAATGATAATGCGTAAACGCATCAGTAACTTGATGTTATAAAACGTATTGTTGTACGTGATATGATGAGTAAATAGTGAAAGCATATAAGTCAAATTTTATCTATTCCTTTTGCCCCAATGGGAAAAATGATATCCTAGGCCCCTCGATGATTTGGTGTTGACTTATAGTGTCAGGCCTGACCAAGACCAAATTGATGTGTTCGGTTAGTAGTTCTTTGTCATTACAAATCGGAAATCAGGAAACAATTATTAGACAATTATATTGATTCTGTTCCATGTCATTTTTCCACATGATGTAACAACGTAAAAATTCCAATTTAGTTTTTTTTTTTCATTTTTAAATCGTGGAATGTAAATCATATCATCATTTCAAAACATAACAACAGTGTTTTCAATACAACTCCCAAGATCTCTATAACATAAACTCCATCAGTGTGGGTGTGTACGAGTCAAGCCTTCGCCTTCCCGCGATCCTCGCTGGTACCTGAGACATTAAACACAACAACTGTAAGCATAATTGCTTAGTGAGTTCCCCAAAATACCACATACCACAAATACGCCACTCAAGGCTAAACCCGACCCTCCGGTCAAGATGTCTCGGCGGGACCCTCCAGTCCCGCAGCTCGACGGACCCTCCGGTCCAGTCATAGCTCGTTGGACCCTCAGGTCTAGTCATAGCTCGTTGGGCCCTCCAGCCCGGTCAATATCGTTGGGCCCTCCAGCCCGGTCTATATAATCACACAGCACAAATCACATAGAAATAATGCAGTAAAGCACATAGCATACAATACTCTGTCACATAACTCTGGTTACCCACTCAAGGTAAAGTATAGTGAGAAGACTCACCTCGAATGTCTCGATAATTCGCGAACCCTGGAAATCACTCGTTCTCGAACCTCCGAGCTAATATCCTCCTATAACATCATATATCTCTAATTAATACTTTTACCACTAAGGTTGACTATCCCTATCACTGGTCAACTCTGGTCAATGGTCAACAGTCAATTTGATCGGACTCGGCGAGTGCACTAGAGTGACTCGACGAGTCTACGCATTTTCACCAACTCTCTAAGATTCTCATTTAACACGTCGAGTACTCCCTTAACTCGACGAGTTCCACCTGGTTATGAATCACGGGGCCACCACGACTCAACTCGCCGAGTCGCAAGGACAACTCGGCGAGTCCCAACTCGACTCGGTCTGAGACATCAAACATAACAACTGTAAACATAATTGCTTAGTGAGTTCCCCAAAATACCACATACCACAAATACGCCACCCAAGGCTAAACCCGACCCTCCGGTCAAGATGTCTCGGCAGGACCCTCCAGTCCCACAGCTCGTCGGACCCTCCGGTCTAGTCATAGCTCGTCGGACCCTCAGGTCCAGTCATAGCTCGTTGGGCCCTCCAGCCCGGTCAATATCGTTGGGCCCTCCGGCCTGGTCTATATAATCACACAGCACAAATCACATAGAATAATGCAGTAAAGCACATAGCATACATAGCATACAATACTCTGTCACATAACTCTGGTTACCCACTCAAGGTAAAGTATAGTGAGAAGACTCACCTCGAATGTCTCGATAATTCGCGAACCCTGGAAATCACTCGTGCTCAAACCTCCGAGCTAATATCCTCCTATAACATCATATATCTCTAATTAATACTTTTACCACTAAGGTTGACTATCCCTATCACTGGTCAACTCTGGTCAATGGTCAACGGTCAATTTGATCGGACTCGGCGAGTGCACTAGAGTGACTCGATGAGTCTACGCATTTTCACCAACTCTCTAAGATTCTCATTTAACACGTCGAGTACTCCCCTGACTCGACGAGTTCCACCTGATCATGAATCACAGGGCCACCGCGACTCAACTCACCGAGTCGCAAGGATAACTCGGCGAGTCCTAACTCGACTCGATCCACCTGTCAATCCCTCTCTAACTCTCTGTGACTCACTGAGTCACCCATAACTCGGCAGGACTACTCACTGGGTGGTTTTAAGGACAATCTTCAAGCTACTCGTCGAGTTTGTTCTTCAGACTCGGTGAGTCCATGCCATGCATCAGCTAAAACTTGCTTCTACGGTCAGATACGTTCCATACACACATAAATCTGGCCTTCCCAAGCTCATTTATCACGTAAAGTCTCAGTCTTGGCCACCATGCAACACTTACAAGGCTCTTTTTGGGGAAATAACCTCTAATATGGCAACCCTAGTCTCCAACTCAAAAGAATGGACATAAAGCATATCATTTGGGGCCTTCTAGACCTGCTAAGGTCCAGATCTAGGTTCCATATCTCCATGGGACCTTTCACACTTCAAATACAAGTCAAATAAGGCAAGAAGAAACCCTAGATTTGACATATCGACCAAAACACGAAGATTAGCTCTGAAAGTTACCTAAAGAAGCTTCCCTTGACGAAATAGAAGCAGATCCAAGCTCCCCAACTCTTCTAGCTTGATCTTCTCCTTCCTTTCTTGCAATAACACACAAATTGGTGAACAAATAGCCTCTTATCTCACTCACAAGGACTCTCATCTGCTTTGGTGCACTCAAGGATCAAGGTGGCCGCAATGAATGGCCATAAGGTCCTTTAAATAGGGCTTAGGACCGGAAAATTAGGGTTTCATTAAACAGCGCGGAGTCGCCGAGTCCATCCCTTGGACTCACCGAGTCCCGACGCAGACCTTCGTCTAAAACCGCGACCCAACTCGGCGAGTTCGACCTCCAACTCGCCGAGTCCCCTCACAAAATACCAAAAATATGAAATTAAAAGATACCTGGAAATCCGGGCTGTTACACAGGATTTCTTGCAAAATGGAGTATTATATTATCACTTACCATGGGACACATAACTGAGTAGGTTAGATTTCGTCAGCGGCTTTGTTGGGTCAAAAATATGGTTTATACTTTGCTTTTCTAAGCATTTATTGTTTCAATTATTTGGGCCAAAAATCGTATAGGATTAATTGTAGCCTGGACTGAAAATCCATGTGATTTTGGTCTAGCATTGGATTATTTGTATTTTGGGCTTGGCCTTAGGTCCATATATATATATATATATATATATATATATATATATATATATATATATATATATATTGGGTGAGGAGTGCATGTGAGGGACATAGGAGCTTAAGTGTGTGTATTTTAAGGTGTGAGAGAAACAAGAGAGAAGAGTGTGTGTGAACTATGTGTATTGAGCATCAATCATTTCATTAATACATCATACATTCATCATCTTCTTCTTCTCCTTCTCTTTTATTTTGATCTGAAATCATCCAATTGATGGGGATTCCGCACCAGCATATACACAAGCAGATTTGGGGACTTACAAGTGGTATCAGAGCTTGGATTGTATCAATCAATTTTTCTGATCTGGAGCTTATTTGTTCTTATTTTGAAGAGATTATTGCATTTTTGGCTATATCTTGGCAAAATAAGGGGTGTTTGTTCTTCGTGTTTTTCATAAAAACGAGTTTTTGATCGAGTTTTGGAGCAAAAAGAGGTGAAAAACGCTGTTTTTCACGTAATCTACGAGGAATTTTCGATCTTTGAAGGGTTTTCGGTCAGGTTTTCGGCCAGAGGTTTCGGTCGACGGCAGTTTTCGGTCGGAGTCACACATGTTCGGTCGGCGTTCACGGTCCGTGGTGTGCGGCCAGCAAGTCTTCGTTCAACAGCCTCGGTCTCGCATTCGAACCTCGTCCTCGCAAGCAGCAACCTCGCACGCGCCCTTATATAAGAAATAGGAAACAAAATAGAGGGTGCCGGGGATCGAATCCGGGTCCTTTAGTTGATGAAAGGCACATTTTACTAGTTGGACTAGCAAGTCCTCTATTCCCTTCCTTCGAAAATTAAATGATATAGTGTTCACAGCATGATTGTTTACACTTAAAAAAAGGGAGCGGAGTTTTGGAGCTGCCAGCGATCGAACTCGGGTATGCTTTCAACTCAACCAGCGCCCCTTCCAACTCTTCTAGGCTGCAAGTTGATACAATCCTTCCCAATTTAAATCTTAAGGCGTCGCTGTTTCTTCCTGACTTTCGCATTTTTGTCAATGTCATCCCAAAATTAAATTTCTTTTATTTTTAAATTCCATTTTCAAATCTAAAATTTTAGTTTTTATTTTTTGATTTTTTACTTTAAAATTTTGACTTTGACCTTCACGTTTGACCTTTGACTTTAAACTTTGACTTTTTCGTTTACCTTTTAAAATTTCAAATTTACCCTTTCGGTTTGACTTTTAAGTTTGACTTTTTAAATTTGAATTTGAAGGTTGACCTTCTTGGTTTTTAACTCAAAGGGAAATTTAAAAAAGAAAGGAATTATTATAAAAAAAAATGAGTTCCGCATCAATTCCGGTAAATGAAATTTCATGTACTCCATCTTGTGAAACTACTATTAAATTTCTCCGAGATCAAATCGATTTATTAAAAAGAGAAAATGAGGATCTAAATACGAAGGCTATACTCTTAGGAAAGGTCAAAAACCTCTAAAAGCTCAATTAGAGGCCAAGACTAAGGACTTTAGGAAATTACAAGATTACAGCAACAAGTGTGAAAATTAAGATCACATTAAGACTAAACTTGTTGCTGTAACTGAAGAGCTTGACGCTTTGAAAATTAAGTGTGGAAAAACAGATGTTAATTTCAAAAATTATACTGCGTCAAATAAGATAGTCGAGTCCTTATTTGAAAACCAATTAAAATTCAAAGATAATTAAAACAAGGGTCTAGGATATGATAATGTTCCTCCCCCATTAAATCATAACTATATATCCATCCCTATGACACAAGAAGAAATTGATATGGAGGCACAACTTCAATATGGGAAACCTGCTGTGGTTGTGCCGGAAAAGGTTGTGGTGAACGTTTCTGATGATTCTATTACATGTGCAGGTAAAGTAGCAGAAGATGAAAACAAGGAGAAAACAATTGAACAATCCAATGACTCCTTGAACTCTGAATCTGTTGCTTTGAACTCAGTTGCTTCTGATCAACCTACTGTTGAAAAATACATGCCACCAAAACAAGCGAAACTGGTGGCTTGCTGCAAGTGTGCATGTGGGAACAACCTGAGACAAGGCATGGACACGCCACCAGGGGCAGGAAGAAACAACTTCCCAGTGAAGAAAAAGACATGTTTTCACTGTGGAACACCTGGTCACATTGCCCAAAACTGTCCAAATCGCGCATACGTTTCCTACTACGCACAAGGATGGCAGAATGTGCCAAGAAGGAGACCTTCCATAACAAACCCCTCAAGGTCACGTTCAGACAATGGTGAATGGAATGCACTGAAGGCGAAGAATCAAACTTCCAAGGCCAAGAATCCGAACCCCAACGGCAAGAAGGAAATGTCGGGCAGGAAGCCTAATCCAAGAGATGTTCCAATGAAGCTAAGACTGGCTAGGTGAAAGTCATATCAAAGGATGACTTCAAGTTCAAAATCAAGTGCCGAGGCACCCATCCGCTCGAACAAGAAATGGGTCAAACCCAACTATAGATGGGTACCAAAGGTTCAATCTCCCAAATCTTCTAACAATTCTAATATTTCATCATTTTCTATTCGTGATTTGCGGGATATGTCGTGGGAGAGAGTTCCTTGCAAAGATGACAAAGGTCAACCCAGTTTCAAAATGGACTAGGTTCCAAAGACCAACTGATCCCGCTCGGTGTCGAAACAGCTATGGAGGCATATCATCATACTTCGGTTTGTTAATAGTGGTTGTTATAGGCACTTGATAGGAGGCTCTCAACTATACAACATTTAGAACTTTGTTTGAGAGTATGTGTCCTTTGTGGGAAAGGAACAAAGGAAGGGATCACACATGGGGTTAGTTCTTAATGACATGAAGAATTTTTGGATCTGTTATGAGATTATGCATGCTATTCTCAGACCTTCCAGATGCAAATTCAATAGGTGAATTACGGTTTGAGTTTTCTTCTCGATACTCCTGAGTTTATTTTATAATGATTCATTTTGAAGTTAATATTTTATTTTCTTATAGTTTTTTGTCAGTAGGTATTATTGGGAAGTGATATCAACAAGTGATAACAGGCAATCTGAATCTATGTATGGTACCAAAGCTGAATTGTCTAGGCTCTGTGTTCGATGCGCTGGTAAGCACGAAAAGTTTAATGGACTTGACTAGGTACATATGAACTTAATGAATCTAGAGAATTGATAAATCTTGACCTAGATAGTTCCATTTAGCCTGACAATATGACGCTTGGATAGGTTGAGCATGGAGATATACATGAGAATCCACCAGTTACATTAAAGAAACCCATATCTAGAACTATGGATTAACTTTTCCTCGATGTGCGGATTATGTCCTTAATTTCGGTATTGATGGTGCGACTGGGAAATTCCAATAAAGTATTTCTGTAGAAAATTATTTTTGTTCTTTCTTACTGTTAGTCATATGTTGCCTCCTTTGTGTGATCGAAAGATCCGACCTGGACTGCAACATATGCAACTTTGTCTCTTTGCATCTTCTATCTATGATATTCTTTCTGTCTGTTAGCTATATGTTGTTTCCTTTGTGTGATTAATAATCCGACCTGGTACACAGCATATGCAACCTTCTACTTCTCAATCCCTCTAAAGCTCTAGTTAGTCATATGTTTCACCCTCTGTGTGATTGGAAAAGATCCAACCTGGGTGTACAACATATGCATTCTAAATCTATCCTCTCTCCTAATAATTTTCTGCTGACCTAAAGTAAGGAGCATCTCGTAAGTCCTTGATTATTGGGGTATATCAGGAAGTAGGAAACATGTTCTAGTACAACTAAAATTGAACAATTATAGATTGTCTGTAGATCTCGCTGCTCAATTTAGGTGGATAACAATATTTTTGGTCATCGTCAGATAAATGGTCCTTAGGAATTTTATCTAATAACTTAGGATCAATCTGTCCAGTCACTTATAGCATGTCCAAAATTTGTCACAATTTTTCGTGCTTAAGTAGACCACAATACCGACGATCGTCCGGATCTATTCATGAAAGGAGAGGTACTAACAAATGGAAAATGATTGTCTAACAACTTTGATCCCAAATATTTTTGTTTTTGTTATATTTTTTCACAGTTTTCCTCTATGCACAAATTTAGGGGGATAATTAAAAAAAAAAAGAGAAATTAAAAAAAATAAACCAAAATCAGAAAAATTAAAAAAAACAAACAAAAATCAGAAAATTAAAAATCCAAAAAAAAAAAAATAGTGTTATTTCTGTTTTATTTCTTGTTCAGAGAAATCAAAATTCCAAAAATATTTTTGTATATGTTTTTTTTTAGAAAATATAAAAATTCCAAAAATATTGTGTGCTAAGTTTTCTTTTAGTTGTGTTTCGTCTTGAAAAAAAAAAATGAATTTAGATGTAGATGAGACTCATGGAGACTGTATCGAAGATTTTCAGAGCCAAGGCTTTATCCGTGATCATCGAAGAATTCTCATTCGAAGGAGCAAGAAATGAAGATTATTCTTTTGACATTCAGTCTTTCAACCCCAGAAGCATGGTGAAGCTATAATTGAAGATTATGTGACGGATTGCATTGAAACCACCTAAATCAGTTTGTTGCTATCTTTGTACCTACTTAAGTGATCCTTCATCTCTGTCGGTGCTAATCGATAAGGTGCTTTTGCTATTGGTGTGGTCCCTGGTAACAAGTCTATTCTGAACTCCACTTGTCTATCAGGTGGTAATCCAGGAAGATCTTCGGGAAATACTTCCGGATAATCACACACCACTGGAATACTCTGCATCACCTTCTTTTCCTTCTTAGCATCAATCACGAATGCTAAATATGATGTACATCCCTTGGTCAAACACTTTCTGGCTTTCATTAGGGAAATGATTCCAGAATTCACTCGGCGTTTGTCCCCATACACCATAAACGAATCTTTCCCAGGTGGGTTTACTTTAACCATCTTCTTCTTGCATAAAATTTCGGCATCATTGGCGCTAAGCCAATCCATTCCCAACACGATGTCGAAACCATTAAGTTCGATAGGTAATAATTCCTCGTGAAACTTATTCCCATTAAAGTCGATTAAGATGTTTTTCATACGATGGCTAACAGGTACAAACTTGCCACTAGCAACTTCGACTAATAAAGCATTATCTAGTCTATCAACAGGCAAAGCTAGTTTCCTACCAAACTCATTGGAAATAAAGGAGTAGTTGGCTCCAAAATCAAACAAAATTTAAGCACGTAATTCATTTACGAGAAAGGTACCTGAAGCGACATCAGCTTCATCTTTCGCGGCCTCAAGTGTCATCTGGAATGATCTCGCCTTCGGCTTTGGCGGAATGTTGGGCTTAGCTTCCTCCTTCTTCTTTGGACAGTCTTTCAAAATATGCCCCTCTTCATTACAACCAAAACACATCATTTTGTTGTTCGGACACTCATTGGCAAAATGCCCAACCTTTCCATACTTGTAGTAGGTTACATCCTCGCTACATTTCCCAAAGTGCTTTTTCTTACACTTATCACACCACTTCGCTTCGCCTCCTTTTCCTCCACCAAACTTTTTCGAATCATATTTCGAAAATTTGCTTTTCTTACCGGAACCAGATGTTCCCTCAAACTTTCTCTTCTCACCAACCTCAACCTTGTCGGTGGTTCTCCCCTTAATCATGTTCTCAACAGACTTGGCAGCCCAGATAGCTGCCTCTAGAGTATGTGCCTGACGTAATGGCACTTCGTACTCCCATGGGAGTCCCTTCGCATACCGGTCCACCTTTGTCAGCTCATCTGGAACGATGCGCCAAGAAAACTCCATCTTATCTGTAAAGTTATTAGTGTATTCATCAACTGACATGCTGCCTTTCGTCAATGTCAGAAACTTGTTCTCTAGTTCCAACAGATTTTGAGTCGAACAGAACTTGCGCTTGAACTGCACCAAGAATTTTTCCCATGTCAATTGCAGTGGCTCATTAGGGCTTAAAGTCTTCCCTAGAGTGTTCCACCAACGAACGACTCCACCTCGGAATTAACGCACTGCATAGATAGTCTGCAACTTGCCTCTGCAGCCACAAGTCATGAAGGCCAATTCCATTTATGAGATCCAATCCATAACTCCAATCGGATCCTCCTTTCCATTAAAGGTCGATGGTTTGCAAGTTAGAAAGTCCTTGTACTTTCATCCCATTCCATCATTCCTTCCATCATGGTTGTTTTACCTAACTATCGGTGGGTTGGCTTGGCCAACAGACCCATTGAAGTTTCCACCTTCCGAGTGTCCTTCATTTAATTCGGGCTCTTCCACATGAATTGACTGTCCTTCACGATTATGTTGAAGCAACTGGTGAGCATATAGGGTTTTCAACCCACAATAAATAATTAAATTAATTTTCATCAATCAACAATAACTCAATTACCCATTCCCATTATTCTCACTGTATGTCCCTAAAATAACTAACTCAAGGGACCTAGTCTAAGAATATTTCATCGGGGTGATAACACATGCTTCGGGGGTTCCTCAGCAATATAAGTCAAATAAGGAAACTATGAGGGGGATGGAATACAGTGAATGAACACCCAAGTTCATTAACACCTACAGGTTATGAGCCTGCTAGGGTTCCACTGGACTGTCTAGAAAAGTCTGTGGTCGTCATCTAAATTCCGCTAGATTACTGGATCAAAACAACATCGAGGCCTCTCATCTGTTTATTACACACCAACTATCTACCCATGTTCTACCCAAAATATTAGTAGATAAAACATACATTTTTATACATATTTTCAAAACCTATATAGCATGCTCAATCAATACATTTTCCACATAACAGATGAGGCACACGCACATAACACGTATTTCATAGAGAAATAATCAGATCTATAAGACAGCAGAAAGTGAATATACATTCACACACATAACAACAAAATATACACATAACACGTATTTCGTATAAAATACTTCATAATTATGCGTTAGAAGAAAGTAACTACACACTCACCTGATTAGAAGATGATCGGACAGCACTACGGCTTACAGAAGTAGAGATCCTCAACAGATCTGGAAGATCTCTAAGAAAATCGAACTTCTCGCGGACAGAGTTTCAGCTCAGGAATCGCACTTCTCGGGATCTTCGGGGCTTCGAAACTTGCTTCAGGGCTCGGGAATATTACCGGGGCTTCGGGGTACTTCTGGCACGCAAATTGAGGTAAAACGGGAGAGAGAAGAGAGAAAAATAGCAAATGAGCCGGCTGCCCTCGCATCGTATTTATAGGAGGCTAAGATTCGCACGTACGCTGGGCGTACTTCGGATCAGATCGGTGACTCCTTCGGATATACATCCGAATTAAAGATTAAATTTAAATATTAATTATTTAATAAACTTCGGAAATTCATATCTTCTTCATACGAACTCCGTTTTAGACGTTCTTTATATCCACGCGTAGGTGAGACTACGCTCTACAACTTTCGTTTAGACTCCGTCGGCTAATTTTGATTTATTTTTATTAATTATTTTTAATAGGCCGGGACAGAAAAATTCCGTTATAAATTCATAATTTCTTCATCCGACGTCCGTTCTCGCCTAACTTTTCATCGCTTCGATACCAACAACGAGATCTTCGATTCTTGTTTAGACTGTTTCGGCTAAAACCGCTCGATCTCAAATCAAGTATTTCGGGTTGCATACTGCTAACTCGAAACTTCAAAAAATCATAACTTCCTCATACGAAGTCAGATTTTGGCGTTCTTTTTATGCACGCTCTTGGTTTAATGAACTCTAAGACTTTCGTTTAGATCAATAAGGCTAAATATTGCTCTAACGTAAATTTCACTTTTTACGTCATTCAGCGTTTGTCGGTTCTGTCGCGAAACTTCGACAGGTCATAACTTCTTTGTTATAACTCGGATTTCGGCATTCTTTATATCTTCGGAATCCTTGTTTCGACCACTACATCTTTATGCAAAGATATTGGGATTATCCCACATTTCAAGTTTGATGCTTATTTTTATTCTTAATTAATCAAACCACATAATTAAGTAATTAAGCACAAAACACATAATACTCAAATAATACACTTCTATTATTTCAATACGGGTTACAAAGGTTAACCTAGACTATTATATCAACATTAATGACAGGCCCAGAAACACAGGCATTACAGATTAGGTGTCAAAGCCCATAACTGTAATTAGTATATACTTGAATTCATAGTAGCACAGGTCTTTTGGGTTTCCCTCATAATTAGCAACTAGACATGATGACTTTAGAGAGAGGTTGAATTTATTATTTGAATAATAAATTGAAATAAATGATTTATTGATGTATGATGAAAATAATATATTAATTAGAAATCATATTATTTAATTAATAGTTAATCAAAAATTAACTAAAATTATGTTTGGCAATTTATTGATAGTTGAGGAATTGGTCTCTAGAACCTCCTTAAAAGAGATTGGACGAAAATCTCTAGGAAGTCCCCAGAATTTTTGTCCAAGGGCTTTTGGATTGGAGTTTATGGGCTGCTTGGTCCTTAAGCTAATGAATTAGGGTTTCCTCGTAAAACCCTAGCTTTGGCTCTAAACTACCTCTCTTCCCATCTCTCTTCTCTCATCCTCTTTCCAAGATTGGGTGTGGTCTACTAGGGGTGTGACACTTGTGACACTTGCTCTCAATGTTTAAGAACACTAGGAATTCATTGTTATTACAATATAAAAATTAAGGTATGTATTATAAACCTAGTTTTATATTTTTTTTGAAAATAGCATATACCTCCTAGGGTTTTCCATTTGATGTTCATTAGTTGTATGTTCAATTAGAGAAAACATAGATCCAAGATTAGGGTTGCATGAACACATAGGAATTTTGTTTGCTATGCTCAAAATCCATCAAAATATTCCTCCCTCTCTTCCTCCTAAGAGTAATCAGCTCAATCTTGGTGTGAAGACCCCAAAACCTTGCAAGAAGAAATCATTTGATGCTTGAGATCTTGAGAATCTTGGAACAGATGAGGCGCTAAAGAAGTTGATCTCCTTTTCCCAATATGTAAGTACTCTTGTGTTCTTTACATTTAACTTTATTCTTTATTTTTATTTACCATTGTTCTTTTTAGTTTGCTTATCACATTTCTCAGTCTGATGAGGATCTCAAGGCCAAGCTTGCTAAAACGAAGCATGCTCTGAGAGAGCATGAGAGGATTAACAAGGAGCTAATGCAGAGGGTGAAGAAGTTATCCAAGGAAAAGGCTGAGAATAAGGAAGAGCATGTGGTAGAGATGGATGAGTTGATTGCATAAGCGAAGAAGAGTGTTGTTGTTGATGCCTGGGATGCAAAAATTAAGCTTGTAGAGGATCTTCAGAATGCAGGGTCTTGGAATGTGGCCAGATGGCGCGAGGTGCTATGGTCGTCAACTGGAAAGTCCCTTAGTACCATCCAGGATCCTACGTTGTAGCCAAAGGAGGGAGGGGAGAAGAATAAGACCGAGGTGGATCCGGGTGGTGGTGTTCAATCTGCAGCTTAAATTTTATTTAGTTAAAAAACAACTTTAATATTTTGGGCATGTAAGACAATATTTCACTTTTTTGGGGCTGGTGGGAAGCCCGTTTTTAATTCCTTGTTGATTACATATTTTCTTGCTTGTGTGGTTGTAGCGATAGGATTTATAAGGATCCTTACATAATGAAGATCCTAAAAAGTTCAAACTTTATAGGAACTCTTTTAGATCTGAATAACCTAAAAATAGTTAGTAATAAGTTTGGGATCTTAAAATATATAAGATCTTTAGGATAATAAACCTTCATTCATTATGTAAGAAAAATGATTATAAAAGATAAAGAGAAACTGGTGATCTTTAAGTTTTATAATCTATTGACATAAGTGAAGGTTTCAGTTATAATCGTATAATCTTGAAGTTCGCATGTGGAAGGCTTTCATCATATAAGATCCTTATTTGGTTTTTACTTACTAAATTGGTGAGGATCCCACCTTAGGAGTTAACTGGGAATAATCCCAACTTAGAATATAACTGGGAAGGATCCCGATTTGTAACATGATAATACTACAAGCCTTGGACATTTCCTGGGGAAGATCCCAACTTATGATGATGTTTATGGATCTCAGCAAATCACTGGGAAAATCCCAACTTAAGATAAAATGTTAGAGTTATAAACCTTAGCAAATTATTGGGAAAATCCCAAGTTAAGTTAACACGTTAGTGTTATAAACCTTAGAGAATTACTGGGGAAAATCCGAACTTAAGATAACACGTTAATGTTATAAACCTTATGTTTAAACATCAGTAACTTCACATATGGTCAGAAATAAGAGGGTTTACAAGTCACTGAAGCATGAAATGATCCCCTTATTCACTTCCCCTAGTAAGATGTCATGCATCCAAGCGAGGTGTAGAAACCATAACTCCTATGAAAGAGATATTTAACTCTTTAAACGTTAGAGGGATTAATTACCGTTAATCAAAGGAGAAATGATCATTCTCTATTCATAGCTACTATGTCACTTGTGTGATGAAATCCTTAATATAATAGAACGATGTAGCCATTAGGATCCTTGAGTGTTAGGATCCTCAAATGTTAAAATCCTTGAGTTCCTGCGTGTAACAAATGTTAGCTTAGGGTGGGCGTTAGATTGGCTAATGCCCCTTCGATGCGTAAGTTAGTAATGGTTTTGAGAAGAGTAAATGAAAGAATTAGATAAGATTAGAGAATAGAGAGAATGTACCTTGAGTTCATAAAAAGTGATTTATACAACTTACGTGAAATATGCTTTCAGATGAATGACATTCCAGGATCCTGGTAAGACGTTCCCTTCAAAGGTAACCAGTCAATATGCCCCTTTCCTACTTTTGTATGAATGAAATATGGTTCTCCACATTTAGGTGTCAAATTTCCTATATTAGGATCCCTGGTATTTTGGAATGTCTTCCTAAGGACCAAGTCACCTATTTGGAATATTCTTACTTTAATGTTCTTAATGTATGCTTTATTGATCCTTTGTTGATGAAAACAATGCGGATCCTAGCAAGATCCCATAGTTCATGGGTAATGTTGATATTGGGGAAGGATCCTATTGTTTTTTTCTAGATCATGTAACGTCCCAAAAATCACGACTAAAAATTTCCTTTAAAAACAATACTAAAACCATGTTTATAAAAACTGCATCATAAGTCATAACATAATTTTCGAGTATTAATCCAAAACATAATCTTATTATCAGAGTAAACATTCCCAGGCTAATTGACTATGGTGTGTGCACTGCAATCTCTCCGAGCTCCTCCCTTCAAAACCGAGTACCTGAAACCAAAAACTGAGACCGTAAGCACGAAGCTTAGTGAGCTCCCCCAATCTACCACATACCATACAATAACATATAAAGCACATATTGGGCCTAGCCACTGCATCGGACCGAGGTCCGGAAACTGACTGGGACCTTGTCCCCTGCATCGGACCGAAATCCGGACTAACTAGGGCATTGCTCCCTGCATCGGACCGTAGTCCGGAAACTGATTGGGACCTTGTCCCCTGCATCAGACCGAAGTCCGGACAAAATGCATCGAATCGAAGTCCAGAACTAACTGAACATAGCATAACATAAACACATATCAAGTAGCATAACACATATCATCTAGCATAAACACATATATTGACTGACTGGGACCTTGCCACTGCATCAGACCGACGTCCGGACTAAATGCATGGGACCGAAGTCCGAAACTAACTAAACATAGCATAACAAAAACATATCGACTAGCATGAACACACATATACTGCATATTGCATCGGGCCGTAGCCCAGAACACATAACACATAAATCCTATCTGAGCCACGAAGTCATCAAACATACTCACTACTGCATCGGACCGAAGTTCGGAAACTACTGCTAGGTAAACGGGCCGGCATTTTGGCCTTAGACCCGTTTCTACTGGAAGGAAACTCACCTGAACTGCTGAGCTCTACTGATAACCCTCTGGCTACTAACCGACAACCTTCTGAGTCGCTGTTCCACTAGCTCTCTGAGCTACCAATATCAAAATGATACTTAGTCTGACAGTCCTCAAAAAGTCAACTAAGTCAACTCTGGTCAAAGTCAAAGTCCTGGTCAAAGTCAACCTTCCAGGTTGACCCTACTCGCCGAGTCAGCCTACTGACTCGCCGAGTTCATAAGCTCAGAAACCCCTTTCATTCGCGACTCGACTCGCCGAGTCAGACCATGACTCGCCGAGTCTACTAATTTCCGAGTCCTTACCTGTCCAACTCACTGGGTCCCCACTCAACTCACTGATCCGAGGCTTAACTCGAAGGGTTTGTGGTTTCGCGACCTGACTAGCCGAGTCCAAGAACAGACTCACCGAGTCCAAGGCAATCTTCAACAGACTCGCCGAGTTGTTCTTCCAATTCACCGAGTTCCTGCCGAACTTCATCCAACTCGCGGAGTCCACCCATGTGACTCGTCGAGTCGCTTCAGTTCTTAATCCATTCAGTGGCTTTTCGAGCCATGTAGGGGCTCCAAATCATAGATCCATACTTCCAAAGTCCATTCCATATGTAAAGTTGCAAACTTTACGTATAACTAAGGAGATCAAGGCTCAAAACACTACAAACTAGGATTTAAGACAAAGAGGCTTAACAACCAACCTAAAGACTGATGCTTTATGACTTTCTAGGCCAGAATACACTTAGATCTGAAGTAGCAACTTCAGATTTGGGCTTCAACTGAAAATGATTAAAGGACATGGCATAAAAGCCCCAAAACTCATAACCAAGATAGATCTAGATGCAAAGGAGGAAAGATAACAACTTTTTACCTCCAAGATGAGCACAAAATGAAATAGTTCTCGGATCTACACCTCTCCTTTGAAGAAACCCTCTTGATCTTCAAGTTCCTTTCAAATATTCCCTCCTCCAAAGCTATTTTCTCCCAAATGATGGAAGCTCCCACGAAATCTAGGATTTACAGGTTCTCTAGGATGATATAGAGGCTGAGGAAGGGACATAACATCCCTTAAATAGAGTACAACCCCCAGGATTAGGGTTTCTCTCTTCAGACCGGACTCGCCAAGTCCATTCTCTGACTCTCCGAGTCAGTCACTTACTCCTCGATATGGATCCCGCTCAGACTCGTCGAGTTCCTCCCTGGACTTGACGAGTTGACCCTTTGACTTAGGGTTTTCTTCCCTTTTTTTGGACTTTCTAATTTTGGGGTGTTACAAATCTCCCTCACTTAAACTAAACTTCATCCTCGAAGTTTCTCGACGGCCAATCGACCTGCAAACTGTTGTCAACACTCTGCTTGGTTGCCCTATCATCCGCTGACCACCTTTGCTAGCCTTTCGCCTGGCCATTCTGACTAACATTAATCTTTGTGGATAATAATCTTAGGTCAACCCTGACCCTGAACATTCTAGGAACACCACTTACTCGACTGAAAACCCTTCTGATACTTCTCGAGTACTTATGTTGAACACCCTAGGGGTTCACCCCTTTCTTTCTTGGCGTGATTCCCGGCCTCTCCAAGGCAACGCTCCATAACCACTACTTCTCTGACACTATGAAGGACCCATCTTTCACCGAATCCACTACTCCCGCTACTCCCAGTACGTGTCAATACCACTGGTATCCACTGGACACTTCTCGCTACTAATACTTAGTATTGAGCACTCATCAATCAACTAGTCGAATTCTACCATAGTCTGCTTTTCATTACTGCCACTGACTGAAAATTCCTGTCGTCCTTTATCCACCTTCCGGGTGAACCGAGACCACCCTGGTCCCTACTGATGTATCCATATTTGGGTTACCGGACTCCTACCGGTTACTACACCCCATCGCAATCTCCTATTTGCTTTCAGCGAGTTCTGAAGATACCTCGACTATCTATAACTGTTCTACCCACTCTATCACTCATACTGAAACGATGCTGCTGGAACCAGCCTGCTTATCTCTTATCTGAATACTCAACTCCCAATAACTCGAGCCTTCCATCCTAAAAGAAAGGCTACCTGCCTAATTATCCTTGCAGATCACTTATACTTGGCAGAAGACTCAACTGATCCTGCTGAGAAGGACTTGCCATTTCAAATCGCCCAACTATACCGTTAGCACTTGCATTCCAACAAAAATACTAATACTGGCCATCACACTGCAACTACCCGAAACACTGAACTGCCTGCAATACTGAACTGCCTGAAACACTGAACTGCCTGAAACACTGAACTGACTGAAACACTAAACTGACTAAAGCACTAAACTGGCTGAAACACTGATCTGCATGAAATATTGAACTGCCTGAAACATTGAACTGTTATATGGCTGCTTCCCAAAGTATCTTAAGACCTTCCTGGTCTCCAATCATCTATCGCTTATCTACAACCCTGAGTTCTAACTCAATTTTGGAGTCCAAGGACTCCTCACTTAGTCGCTCCCATGACTTCTAAACTAAATCTTTCTCTGGAACTAGTTCCCACTAGTTATCCTGACATTGTGGCTCCAACAACCGACCGGGTCCACGCCGAAACCTAAAATCATCAAATCCAAGACTAAAAAGATGGCTCCCAGACTAACAGTTGCCCTTAACATACACGAACCCAAATGAACCATTACTTCCCTAACCTCATAATTGTGGTGACGATCCACTGAAAAATCGCCGACTTAACCATAACTGAACCATTTGGAAAATCCGAAATCCAACCCATGGATTCCCATATCCTCACTGCTGCACCCGAACTGGTGGGTACTACTGCTTCCCTCACGTCTAAACAACACGCTCGTGCTGCCTACTAGACTGATAAATGCTACAGCTACACCCGCAGACTTACAACTCTCTAATACTATCTGGTTGCTAGTGAACGCTACGGCTACCCCCTTAGACTTACAACACTCTACTACTATCTGACTGCTAGTGAATGCTACGGCTACCCCCGTAGACTTACAACACTCTACTACTATCTGACTGCTAGTGAATGCTACGGCTACCCCCGTAGACTTACAACACTCTACTACTACCTGGCTGCTGCTGGAGAACTGTTGCGGCTTTCCCGCCGCTCTACCATGCTCTGAAGGCTGTCCCTGCCACTACTTACTAACACGAAAGCATCTCTTGCTAACCGTTCTCAAGATCCTCATTCCGACTCACTAGAGTCCTACAGGTGGTCCTCCAACCCTGTATTCCCAACCAGCTACTAACCATCTCGATCACATGAACTAATTGTTGGGAAGCTCCTCAAACTCCCAATCCTGAACTCCTCAATCCATCAACCGCTGCTACTATCTTTTCTTCTTAGAGGCCGCGTATTCATTATGGATCTGCATACTCTTACCCTTGTATACTCGGAGGGTTCTCCCCCAGTTGGATCAGGTTAACTCCTTACTATTCACTGGTCGAACGGATTCCCCAACCTTCCTTCCATGAAAAGGGCAATCCGCTGCCCGCCCATGTTTACCTCAGTTGGCGCTCCAATTAACCCTTACCAGATCTGAACCATTCCTGCTTAACTAACCAAGCACTCTTCAATCCTTCACTGTATTTGCTTTGGTGACTGCATCCCGAGAACTTGCGTTCAGTGTAAACGTCTCCAACTCACTTCCCTACTATCTGCTACCTACTTCACTAGAAGCTTTAAATCGTCACTACTAAGGATATAACTGAACAATACCCGAATGACATCTTTCGAAAGTAATGAGGCACTACTGAATCTTACACATACATGCTACAGTCACCGCATCTGAAGTAACCTGATCAAGAGGTAACGACCTCCAATTTACCATTCTAATTCCAAGGTATGCAGATGGCATAAAACTCAGTCACAAACAGGTAATATAATACCCCAACACTTATGCTTATTGATATCAATGCAGCAACATAAGAATAATATCATAAATAATAATTGACAGGAAGGTAAAAGATACGTACCCCCATCATTCAGTGCTGCTCGAATCCTTGTTGAAATCAACCAGAATACTTGACTCCGAGCCGTGGGCACCCTTGCCCGACCCTGATGTATGTTGGTGGTTCTCGAAGTCCCAGGGCAGGAGCTAGCACCTGCCCTGCTGTATACAAACTCGGACAGTCGGCCTTCTTGTGGCCCCACTGACTACAATGCAAACATATCAGATGAAGCCCCTGAGCGATGGTATCAATACAATCTCTGCTAAAATGGCCAATCCGGCCGCACTTGAAACATCCTGCATCACCACCACTTCTACGCCTGCACGCACCCTCGTGCATCCTACCACACTTCCCGCATTAATTGCGGCTCTGATAGTCCCTCGATCTCGAATCCGACCCCTTAGGCCTTTTGCCCGAACCTGTGGCTACCTAAGTCTCATCTGTTTTCCTCTTCCTTTCTGAGTCTCTGCCCGAATCACGCTCATGCATTACCTTGTCGACCCCATCCATCGCCTGTACAAGTGTTGTCTGATCCTGGAGCTTCGCGGTCAACCTACCAGTGACCCGTCTAACGATGTTGGGCAGCTCCTCGCGAATGGCTCGCGTAACCTCCTTGACTATCCAATAATGCAGAGGTCTTTCCTGGAGACAAGGTGCCCTGCTCACTCCCGTCCCTTGATGGCAAGAGCTAAAAATGGGATCTCCCTCCCTGATGGATCCCGGAACTCCATAAGAATCGGGCTCTAGATGAGCCCCAAACTGCCATGAAACTATCCCAGCCCTAAGGCCTCAAGATTACTATCCAAAAGCTCCATAATGGCCTCCCTAACTGAACCAAATATCACGAGAGTCTGATCAATGATGTTGCGCATAATCTCTGCAGAAATGACCTCTCTCATCTGATCATCAAACTGTCCGGCTCTAGAGCCTGAGCCAGATCCTTCCCTGACACCTGAATTTCCAACTGATATCTCGCGCAACGTCACCATGCTGGAAACACATCATAAAACTGATCAATATACATACCACTGCTGAGGGATCTTTCACACACTTTACTAGTTCCCTGGTTTTGCCTCGGCCCCTTTTGAATCGAGTATCGATCCTCTACTTTTCGTAGTACGAGCCCATACTACCTTCCACATCTATCTGTACTTTCCTCAAGAGTTACTTCAACTCCACCAAGCCCCTTTAATCTACTGCTAATCTTTGCTACTCTCATCCTAGGCTTGCCCTAGGGAACCTCTGACTCCACCCAAACAGTCCTCAGCTGCTGAAGGTCTCCTCGTAGTTCCAATTACCCACCACCTGAATACCATCACACGTGACGAGCCTCGGATAATCCTTTGAGTAAAAGAATCATCCCCACAACGGTTAGACTCAGACGAGAGTTGTGCAACAGGTCCAAATCCAGCACTCTGAGATTATTCAACCCTGATCACATGTGATGTGACGTATTCACCTAATGGCTAACTCCCATCACTCAGAGTCCCACTAAGCACAGAGCAAGCAGCATTCGGATAAAAGAAACATAATCATGCAAACTATTCTCATAATCAAGAAACTGTACTAGCATACAGTGTTGAACTCACACTTTTAGGCATAACCTAAACAGGCTATCCTACTGCTATCTACTCACTACTAGCATGCAATTCGCATAAGGCTGACACACATAAGCAGGCACATAAGGCATCCTCCTAGATCCTTAGTCATATACTAGCATGTTGTTCTACTGAAACTGAAACTAAAACTAAAACTAAAACTGATAATCATAAACTTGTATAGGTAATTTGGGAGTACTTATTTGAGCTCGGCCGATTGCATGCACCACACCCTTTTTTTCTTTTCAAGTTATTTTCTTTCTAAATATTCTTTTCGCTTTTTTCTAATCACTCTTTTCTTTTCTCAAACTCATTTTTACCAAAAATTCCTTTCGAAAATATTTTTCTTTTGAAAACCTTTAACCGTTTCCTATGTTTGAGTCCAGAAACACTCTCAAGTGTGTCTGAATCCCTCAAACCAAGGCTCTGATACCAACTTGTAACGTCCCAAGAATCAAGACTAAAAAATTCCTTTAAAAACAATACTAAAACCATATTTATAAAAACTGCATCATAAGTCATAACATAATTTCCGAGTATTAATCCAAAACATAATCTTATTATCAGAGTAAACAGTCCCAGGCTAACTGACTATGGTGTGTGCACTGCAATCTCTCCGAGCTCCTCCCTTCAAGACCGAGTACCTGAAACCAAAAACTGAAACCGTAAGCATGAAGCTTAGTGAGCTCCCTCAATCTACCACATACCATACAATAACATATAAAGCACATATTGGGCCTAGCCCACTGCATCGGACTGAGGTCCGGAAACTGACTGGGACCTTGTCCCCTGCATTGGACCGAAATCTAGACTAACTGGGGCCTTGCCCCTGCATTGGACCGGAGTCCAGAAACTGACTGGGACCTTGTCCCCTGCATCGGACCGAAGTCCGGACTAACTGCATCAGACCGAAGTCCATAACTAACTGAACAACATAAACACATATCAAGTAGCATAACACATATCATCTAGCATAAACACATATACTGATTGACTGGGACCTTGTCCACTGCATTGGACCGACATCCGGACAAACTGCATAGTACCAAAGTCCGGAACTAACTGAACATAGCATAACAGAAACATATCAACTAGCATGAACACACATATACTACATACTGCATCGGGCCGTAGCCCGGAACACATAACACATAAATCATGTCTGAGCCACGAAGGCATCAAACATACTCACTACTGCATCGGACCGAAGTCCGGAAACTACTACTAGCTAAACGGGTCGGCATTGTGGCCTTAGACCTGTCCAACTCGTTGGGTCCCCACTTAACTCACTGATCCGAGTTATAACTTGAAGGGTTTGGGGTTTCACGACCTGACTCGCCGAGTCCTAGAACAAACTCGTCGAGTCCAAGGCAATCTTCAACAGACTCGCCAAGTTGTTCTTCCAACTCGTCGAGTTCCTGCCCAACTTCATCCAACTCGCTGAGTCCACCCATGTGACTCACCGAGTAGCTTCAGTTCTTAATCCATTCAGTGGCTTTTCGAGCCACGCAGGGGCTCCAAATCATAGATCCATACTTCCACAGTCCATTCCCCATTTAAAGTTGCAAACTTTACGTATAACTAAGGAGATCAAGGCTCAAAACACTACAAACTAGGGTTTAAGACAAAGAGGCTTAACAACTAACCCAAAGACTGATGCTTTATGGCTTTCTAGGCCAGAGTACACTTAGATCTAAAGTAGCAACTTCAGATTAGGGCTTCAACTCAAAATGATTCAAGGACATGGCATAAAAGCCCCAAAACTCATATCCTAGATAGATCTAGATGCAAAGGAGGAAAGATAACAGCTTTTTACCTCCAAGATGAGCACAAACTGAAATAGTTATCGGATCTACACCTCTCCTTTGAAGCAACCATCTTGATCTTCATGTTCCTTTCAAAGATTCCCTCCTCCAAAGCTATTTTCTCCCAAATGATGGAAGTTCCCACGAAATCTAGGATTTACAGGTTCTCTAGGATGATATAGAGGTTGAGGAAGGGACATAACATCCCTTAAATAGGGTACAACCCCCGGGATTATGGTTTCTCTCTTCAGACCAGACTCGCCGAGTCGGTCACTTACTCCTCGATCTGGATCCTGCTCGGACTCGTCGAGTTCCTCCCAGGACTCGATGAGTTGACCCTTTGACTTTGGTTTTTCTTCCCTTTTTTGGACTTTCTGATTTTGGGGTGTTACAATGTAGTTGGTATCTTGTTGTTAGGATTGTTACTTCGGTATGGATTTTTGCTAGTGACTATTTTTAAAGTGGTTCTATTTGTGTATAGGACAAAAAGGAGTTCCTCTGCCCATCTTACTTTATTCTTGTCAAACCTTTTCTTTTAATTGTTGACTATGATCTTGTTGATGCATTCGACTTAACCATTAGCTTTAGGATGGATAGGAGTGGAAATTATCATTTTAATTCCCCAACTCGTGCAAAAGTCTCTAGTCTCTAGTTATGATGTAAATGGTTGAATGTTGTTTTCTATTTGGTTGGTTATACTATAAAAAGTTAGATATATAATAAAAGGTTGGATACAAAACAAAATGTTGGCTATTTAGATAACGGTTGAATAACTAATGAAATGTTGTTTATATGAAATGTGATTGTTTGTATGTTTTGCGGTTTGTTATATGGATTACGGTTGATGATTTTATTTTATTTGCTAGAATTCTAGTTAAACATTTATGCATGTATGCACTTGAACATGCTATTATGATATACAGTTGTTTGCTAAGTGGTATTTGTTTCTCATTTTTATGCTTCATCGCAAAATGAATGATTGACCCATTTGACGTTTTTTTGTTTTTATGCAACCTTTATGAACTCACTCAGCATGGGCTGAGACTTGTGTCTTTTCTCTTTTGCGCCTTATGATTGGTGCACGATATTTAGGAGCACGGCTTGGTGAGGTTGGTTCACTTTTGGTTAGGTAGATTTTAATAAAGATGCCACTTGATCACATTTGGTTTTTATTGAGTACATTGTTTTTTGTAACAACCAAACGGTTTAATGATTGTTTTTCAAAAAGTTAACGTGTGTTTTGTGTTGAAAAACCTTTTGAAATAACTAAGTCTTCTGCTAACGTATTCTGTTAAAAAAAAGTGTTTAAAAATAATATTGAGTAAAAATCACGATGTTATAAGTTGGTATCAGATCCATGTTGTGAGCGAACTGAATATAGATGCCAATATTCAGACTCATGGTGTAGACTGGCTCATTTAGGTTCTTTAGAATCTTAAGGGGGGAGGGTGTGTGTAATAAGATTTATATGTTATCTGTTATGTATATGTAGGACTCTTTTCCTTTTTGTTATAGGAAAATCCTATCTTTTTTCTCGCGGATGTTGTAATCTTTAATATCGTTCAACATTAAAGGAAATGGTTTTGTCTCAAAGGAACGATAATCGAGGAGCAACAAGAAGTGGTTTGAATTACCAAAAAGGATTGAGGCGGGTTGCATTCTCAATGTATCAATTTGCTCGTGACGTACAAGCTCTGTTATCCTAGAATATTCGTAGTTCGACTAGTGTTACATGTATAAAGGAAATAGAATATCATCTTGGAGTGATGACTGGACCGCACAAATTTGGCGAGCCTTGAAAGCTTTGGGTTTATTGTTGGTCAATGGCAGACCTGGAGAAGAACCTTTATTTAGTATATAGACTGTAACCATGTAATGGAATTTAGGAAGCAAATTTGGTGTACCAATCTTTAATCTAAACCAGTGAGACAGAAGACTTCGCGGTAATTTCAGAAGTAGTTATATATAGGTGTGAATGTTAGAATGGGATCAATACTATCATAAGCATAAGATATATAATTGGGACTGGAGGAACCATGAGGAAATCCGAGAACCTAGTGCTCGCTACTCAGAGTTGGAATAGTTGTATGTATGATAGACTTTTTCATGTCATTGTTTTCTTTTGTGCTTGTTTTGATGTACCTTAGAGTTCATTGATTCCGACATTAAATAGTAATGTGGTTGTAAGAGATATAGTATCAGTGTAGGAAAATGTTTGACGTCTGGAATCATTGTAGATGACCACATTTTTCCTTAATGTTGACATCCTTTTTGAATCTAATCGTTCTATATTTTTGTCAGTGTGCTTTCGCTTTCCACCAACCAGACTAAAGTTCAATGTGTTGAAAAGCGTGTGCATATTCTTCTTGTCGAGGGAAGGTATGTCTACAGGGATAAAATTCTATTCTATAGTCTATTCATATATTTTCTATGTTGAAGGTGTGCAAGTGAGTATGAAGGCGATGTAAGGTCTTCTTGACTGGTCTGATTAAGAGTTTAAGGAAGACGTCGACTCTCTAATTTGGAGCTTTTTAGGGATTATAGTGATGTTTTTCCTGACGAGTTGTCAGTTTGATAACACCACGTCAATTAAAGTTGCAGTTTGACCCTTTTGTGGTGTGAATCCTAAATCCCAAGGAAACCCTAGAAGGGATTCTAGAATTCGTCGCTCCTATGGAAGGTTCTAGAATTCATCAATGCTCATCTATTGAACATTGTCACCTTTAGTCCTCCTACTTTTAATTAATCCAATAAATTATAAAATTAATTCCAATTAATTTCTCATCTATTGAACATTGTCACCTTTAGTCCTTCTCTCTAACATATATCCTATTCAATTGCTAGGTTTGAGGGAAACCCAAAAGGACTATGCTACTAGCAATTTAAGTATATACGAATTATAGTTATGGGCTTAGATACCCAATTCAACAGTCTCCTACTTGGATAAGTTTGTAGCTATAATTACTAGTAGAACTTCCAAACTGTTTAGCAAATTGTAGCTTCCAAAAGTCGTTGTTTAACTTCAACCCATTCAGTAACGTTTCCTAAAATAAGTGATCGAATATTTATCCATACTACAAGATATCATAATGTGACAACCCTATATTTTTACAAAGCAATGTAACACTCAAAAGTCAAATACAACGAAACTATTTGGAATCAACGAAATTAACCTCAAAAATAAAGTGTTCAAAAATCTAAATTTAGGATGCATCAAATGTTAGATATCGTACTAAGGTTTCCAAAAACATAAAGAACATTCAAAACCGGGTTATATTGAAGAAATTATGACCACTCAAATATTCATGACACACCTAGTAAAACATTATTAAACGTAAAAAAAGTGAAATTCCAATCAAATGCATTTTAGCGTTAAGTATCTAAAAAAAAGTCGTAGATTACATTAAACAGTGAACGTGTATAAAAAGATCGCCCAAATTGGACCTCGTATGAAGAGGTTACGAATTTTCTAAGTTTCGTAACAACAGTAGAGAGCTAAAAACTCGATTTAAAGATCGAACGATTTTTAGCTAACACAACCTAAACGAGAATTGAAGGTCTCCACAACAGGAGTAAGATGGGGAAAAGACAGACGAAATCAGGCATCGGATAAAGAAGTTATGGATTTTTAACGGACTTTAGCAGTCCCGACCTACTAAAAACATAACATTAAAAATAAAGTAAAAACTAGCCAATCGAGTCTAAATGAAAGTTGTAGAGCAAAAAACGCGAAAAACGGAGCCCGTACACGAAAGTTACGGAATTTAGAAGATTGAAGCCTAAATTACGCCCAACGTAATTTAAGAGTACACCCAGCGTACTCAGGTGCAGTGTCGAGTCCCGTCGGCTGCAGGCTCTACGCTTAGCTAGACACGAGTCATAAGCCATGACGCAAAGTTATGCCCAGCGTAACAGAAGTACACCAAGTGTAACGCATACGCCCAGCGTACTCCTACTTTCAACCCTATAAATAGAGGGCATGAACTCCGGGTTTTGGCACACTTTTCTCAAACTCTCTCTCACTTGCACACACTTGTGAGATCCAGAGGCCATCCCGACACCCTCGATTCCATACCCGAGTCCCCAACGAAGGTTATACACTACCAAGATCCTTAAGAAGCTCAAAGATGCAACTTTCCGCAGTTGAAGTTCTACTCGATCCTAGTCTCACTCTCTTCAAACCGAACAAGTGAGTTCATACCCCTACTTTTCAAGTATTTTAAAGGTTTAGAGGGGGGGGGGGGGAATATAAGTACAATACAAGAAAACGTATTGTTTTATATAGATATAAATACAACTACTATCTTATTATTATTCGATACCAACATTTTACTTTATGTAAAAAGTTAGTATTTCACCGAGTTATTTTCTCCAAATGGAACACACTTTCTGAAAAACTATAATGGGTATAGTTTGTGAGTTATTCATACATTCTTAAGTAAACATATTGAAAAACGAAATACTTTCATCTGAAGTGAAATAAAGACTTTCTTATCGTAAATCTATTTATACTAAGTGTTGTGAGATATTCAACTTCAACGTACTCTCAAGTATGCATTTCAAGTCTTGTATTATAAACCATAATCTCTTGGAGGGAGAGCGTGATACTTATTAATAGATCTATACATGATTGACAATCCCACAGCTAAACTGTTAGTTACAGTTAGACCGGCAGGTCCGGGGTGACAAATGTCATAACACTACAACACCTGAAGAATGTTGTTACATGCAGTCTGTGTCAATAACATGGTTATAAGACTCACACGGAAGTATAAAAATAAGCTTGATCTACGAGACTCATGAATGCATTCAGTATTTACATTATTTTGAGTATACATTCATCTTATTCATTTAGGTACGAAAGATACTAACGCCCTCCAACTTTTGGGAGTTTTTCAAACTATATGTGGAAAATATTGTATTTTTTGGAAATCACATTCATCTGTTTTCTTCTAGAAAGACATACTTTTTCAGCACAAAAACACTTATGAACTCACCAACTTTATTGGTGACACTTTTTCGAAACTACTTGTATTTCTCAGGGAATCAGTAATACAGGTAACGACCAGCTTTTGAAGAAGGAACTCTAAGGCGTTTATTATCAAACATTTTAAATCATCATATTGTAATATTCTTTTGGAAACATGTATTACACAACAATGTACGTTTTTGTTATATATATGATGGTTGTGTTACTTTCTTTACGATATTCAATTGTTATGGTACTACGTGAAGTCATCCACCCCTAAATGTTTCCGCCATTCTGGTTTGGGGGTGTAACAGATTGGTATCAGAGCATTGTTTATAGTGAACTAAGTATATCGAACCACATAAGATATAAAAACTATAAATGCAAAAGGGACCAAAAACCCCCTGACGAAACATTTTCATAAACATATATATATATATATATATATATATATATATATATATATATATATATATATATATATATATATATATATATATATATATATAATATACATTTTTACATGCATGCATCGGTCTCATATCATAACAAAGTTTTCTAAAAATTATTAAGCCAAGTTGCAACACCACGACTGGGCCTCGGGGTATGTAATCAAATCGAGAATAAAAATAGCCTGATCAACTATATTTATCCAGGATTTGACCAACGTACGTCGAGGAATGGTCGTAGTGGACAACAAGTCAAAAACTTACCGAATAAAATTACTAAACTTGCAAATTCGAAATACTATAGGAGTATTTTATAAAATATATGGACAATAAAAATCATGCACACCTCAATATTTGGTTAAACTTAGGATGCCGTCATATAGAAATTTCTTTTCTCATAAAATTCTTATACCTCTATCCTAGTACAGACAAAATGGCTGGATTCCATATACTGGGAGATCCCTACTACCCAAACCAAGGTAACGATGGATGGATAGAAGAAGATCTGGGAGAATACCCAAAGGAAATTGAGGAGGAAGTCGAAGAGGAATTCGAAGTCGAAGAGGAAGAAGAGCTTATAGAGGAGGAAGAGGAAAGTACGGATGGAACACACTCCAAGCCGGAAGTAATCAACCATCCCGCTCCTCGTTCTCCCGAAGTTAGAATGGGCTACCAAGGTCCCATTCCCATTTGGGGAAGCCATCTCTACCATTGGAGCTGTCAACTAGGTGTACGCCCTCCCTTTGGCATGTGTCGGGAGTTCTACAATGTTAATGTGGGAGGCTCAGCCGATCGAGCGCTTCCCGTTCTTGTGGGCAAAATAGCCACCCAAACCTACTAGTCGGACATTCAAGCAGCCAAAATTCGTGAAATCAATGCTGCTGCACAGGGTAATGCCACAGACATCCATCGTCTGGATGGACTACACGAAGATACCCAACTCCACACAGGGACGCTTCAAAGCCAAATGGAGGCAGCACTTGCAGAAATAAGAGAGATGAAGGAACAACAAGCAGTTCTTGAGAGGCGTTTAATGGGAGTCAAACAAAGCAGAGTCTAGCTCCAAACGCACGACACGCTGCAAGTAGGACTTGCCCAACTCCAACAGTTTTGATATAGAATAGGACCTCGGATAAAGTTTTTCTTACCTTCTTTGAACTTGTAATCGGAGACCTCTAGAAAGGTCAAATTTTCCTAATCACGAAGAAAAATGTAACGCACCATATGTTTGACATATATATATATATATATATACATATATATATATATATATATATATATATATATAGATATATATATATATATATATATATATATATATATATATATATATATATATATATATATATATGAAGTATTTCTTTACATACCTCTCAAAATTCATCGGATTATCTGAATTGCTATATCTACTTCGAAACCATTAACTAAAGTCAAAACAAAATACAGGATATAACTAACCCTCTAGTGCACGATTGTCAAATAATTAAAAACTTATAGTCTCCATTGTTATTTCTCTATCAGAACATGCCTCCTCGTAGATCATCACGCAAAAACTGAGCTCCAACACCACCTCCACCACCCCCTCCAACTATAGATGCAGCTATGTTCCAAGCTGCTGTAACAGCCGATGTAACCGCAGCGATGGCACAAATGAGTAACAACAGGTCAGGAGGAGGAATAAACAGCTTTACAAATGGCCAAAGCCAAGGCCATTCCGGGGAATGTACTTACAAAGACTTCACCAACGGCAAACCTATTCCCTTTAATGGGATTGGGGGAGTGATGGCTCTATCCCTATGGATAGAGAAAACGGAAGCTGTGTTCGAAATTTGCGCGTGCCCCAAAGAAAGCAAAGTAAAATTCATCGCCTGTACTTTCTCTGAACGAGCCCTAACGTGGTGGAACGGCCACGTCAAGACACTAACCTTAGTAGTGGCAAACTCCATGGGTTGGGAAAACCTGAAACGAATGCTCCTACGAGAGTACTGCCCAAGAGGCGAGATTCAGAAGCTCGAACAGGAGCTGTGGGGCCTTACGATGGTAGGCTCGGACATTGCAGCCTATACAAACAGATTCAGTGACTTAATAATACTTTGCCCAGGAATAATGATCTTGGAAAGACAAAAGGTGGATAGGTATATCTGGGGACTATCACCCCAGCTTCGAGGGAGTGTGCTAGCCTCCAAACCCACAACGTTCGACAGCGCCAAGGAACTGGCGCAATCTCTCGTTGATCATGGTGTTTGTCAAAGTGTCATAGCCGTCGTGGCTGAACCAACCAAAGGAAGAAACAACAACGACAACAATGCCACAACAACAGCAAGAAGAAGTTCTGGAACAAGAGAAAAGGTCAAACTTCACAAGAACCTTCAAAGAAACAAATGGTAGCGGTCCATGCCGCTACTTCCCCCACTACAACTCTTGCTACCCCTGCGCCAATGAAACAATATGCTGGGAACTTGCCAAAGTGCAACAAATGCAATTACCATCACCACGGTAATTGCCGACAAATGCACTGTAAAAACTGCGACAGGAAAGGGCACACCGCCCGTTTCCGTAAGGCACCGGCGCGACCAATCACTCAAGTTCCTGGTACTGGAGTAAGCCAGGCATGTTATGGGTCAGGAGAAACTAGGCACTTCAAGAGGGATTGCCCCAAGGCAAAGAATGCTAGCAATGTAGGAAGAGTGTTGGTGATAGGACAAAATGAAGCAATAGCTGACCCCACGGTGGTTATGGGTACGTTTCTCCTCGACAACATTTATGAATGCATATTCGTTGACTGCGGTGCGGAGAGAAGTTTTGTGAGTCATAAATTCAAACACCTACTGAATCAAAAACCCCAACCACTCAATAAAATATTCACTATAGAAATGGAAAACGGTAAAACAGAAAGCGCAAGCGATATGTACATAGGATGTACATTAAATTTAAACGAACACTTGTTTCAAATCGATCTTATGCCAATTTCAATAAGAAGTTTTGATGTCATCATCGGTATGGACTGGTTAAGCCATCACCATGTTGATATACTTTGTCACGAAAGTGTCGTTCGCCTTAATCTGCCAAACGGCAAAACTCTTTTCATTTATGGTGACAAACCTAGTACAAATTTACAAATCATCTCATGTGTTAAAGCACAAAAATATCTTCGCAAGGAATATCATGCCTTTCTAGCCCACGTAGCAGACAAGAAACGGGAATCAAAGAACATTAAAGACATTCCGGAAGTTTGCAACTTCCCAGACATCTTCCCAGAAGATCTTCTAGGGATCCCACCAGAACGCCAAGTTGAGTTCAGCATCGACATAATTCCCGGAGCTACCCCAGTAGCAAAATCACCGTATCGTCTAGCCCCAGCCGAGATGCAGGAACTGTCCAGTCAACTAAACGAGCTGCTAAGCAAAGGCTTCATCAGACCGAGCTTCTCACCATGGGGAACACCGGTCCTATTCGTGAAGAAGAAGGACAGATCCTTTCGCATGTGCATCGATTACCGGGAGCTGAACAAACTCACGATCAAGAACCAATACCCCCTACCGCACATAGACGATTTGTTCGATCAACTACAAGGAGAAAGCTACTTCTCAAAGATCGATCTTAGATTTGGTTATCACCAACTGCGAGTGCTGGAAGGAGACATCCCCAAAACGGCATTCCGAACACGCTATGGTCACTACGAGTTTGTAGTAATGCCCTTTGGATTGACAAATGCACCAGCGATGTTCATGGACTTGATGAACCGAGTATGTCATCCCTTCCTAGATAAATTTGTGATCGTGTTCATAGATGATATACTCATCTATTCAGCAAGCAAGGAAAAACACAACCAACACCTCCACCAAGTTTTGGAAACATTGAAGGCAGAAAATCTATACACAAAATTTTCAAAGTGCGAGTTTTGGATTCGGGAAGTAGATTTCCTAGGTCACATAGTAAACAACGAGGGATACGCGTGGATCCTTCAAAGATCAAAGCTATAGAGAATTGGACAACTCCAAGGACCCCAACAGAAATCCGATAATTTTTGGGACTCGCCGGGTATTACCGAAGGTTCATACAAAAATTTTCAATGATTGCTAAGCCACTTACCACCCTAACTCAGAAAAGTGTGACCTTCGAGTGGGGAGAAAAACAAGACATCACGTTTCAAAAACTAAAGTGAGCCTTATGTAGTGCGCCCATCCTAACCTTACCAGAAGGAATAGAAGACTTCGTGGTCTATTTTGATGCGTCAAACCAAGGACTTGGGTGTGTTTTGATGCAGCGAGGGAAGGTCATCGCCTACACCTCAAGACAACTAAAGACGCACGAAGTAAACTACACGACGCACGATCTTGAGCTAGGAACAGTCGTTTTCGCTCTAAAGATATGGAAGCACTATCTCTAAGGCACAAAATGTACAATCTTCACCGATCATAAAAGCCTCCAGCATATCTTCAACCAAAAAGAACTCAACATGAGACAAAGACGGTGGGTAGAACTACTAAATGATTACGAATGCAAAATTCGATATCATCCCGGAAAGGCTAACGTGGTGGCTGATGCACTCAGCCGAAAGGAATACTCGGGTTGCCGAGTGAAGTCTCTAACTATGGAAATCCATTCACACCTGTCCACACAAATCAAGGAAGCCCAAATAGAAGCCTTGAAATCCGTAAATGTGACAGGGGAAGCCTTAAGGGGAATGGATAAGAATCTTGAAGTCAAGAATGATGGAGTTCGTTACTTCATGGATCGGATCTGGACACCGAAGTTTGGCGGATTCAGAGAAGTCGTCATGAACGAAGCCCATAAGACACGGTACTCCATACATCCCGGCTCCGATAAGATGTATTTGGACCTCAAGAAACTATACTGGTGGCCGAACATGAAAGACGAAATTGCTACCTACGTGAGCAAATGTCTGATGTGCGCCAAAGTCAAGGTGTAATACCAAAATCCCTCGGGATTGGTACAACAACCAGAAATACCCAAATGGAAGTCAGAGTGGATAACCATGGATTTTATAACCAAATTACCCAAGACGGCAAGCGGACTCGACACCATCTGGGTGATCGTCGACAGGTTAACTAAATCTGCGCACTTCCTACCAATCAAAGAAACGGATAAATTGGAGAAGCTAACTAGAACATACCTCAGGGAGATTGTGATGGGTTTTAGCCATATGAACATTCCTATGTGCACATACAAACCCTAATGCTTGGATTTAGGTTTCTCTAATTTTACATGCATGAATCCAAGACTTCTAATGGTTATTCTATCATAATAACATTGAGAAATCAGAGTTATAAGTTTACCTTGAATCACTTGTTTGATCTTCTTGTCCTTGGAGCTTTAGAGTCACAATTGTCACTCCTCTAATGGCTTACAAACACCAACTAGCAAGAGGATGATTATAGAGTGTGGGGAGGGACTTAGAAATCGGCCAGGGTTCCTTTAGTGACAAAGGTGCCGATTTCCATGACACCTAGGGTCTATTTATAAGGCTCCTAGGGTTTTACCTTTAAACCCTAATTGGATAACTTAGGCCCTAAGCAATCCCAATCCCCTTCATGATAAGCCTTGGACGGATTTCTGGTCTATCCTAAGCCCCTAAAATCATCCACCCCTTCTCCATAAGGGATTATAGCCTAAAGTACAACTATCATACACTTGACAGTTTATTCCCTTCTATTTAATTAATCTCTTTAAGTTACCAAATTAATTCCTAATTAATTTATGACTTATATTAATCAAATAACAATATTATTATTCCTTATAATATTTCTTCTCTCATTGTAAATCATCCTATCAAGTTGCTATGGTGAAGGAAACCCAAAAGGACCATGCTCAATCGGGTCAAGTACTTTCCAAATATAGTTGCATCCTTAGACACTATTCCAACACATTGTACCGTTGCATGGTGTTCCAATATCCATTATCTCGGACCGAGATAGTAGATTCACCACAAGGTTCTGGCAGTCGCTGCAAAGATCTCTAGGAACAAGACTGGACATGAGTACTGCGTATCACCCACAAACTAACGGCCAGAGTGAGAGAACTATACAAACCCTAGAAGATATGCCGAGAGCTTGTGTAATCGATTTTGTCAAGGCATGGGACACCCATTTACCATTGGTCGAGTTTTCATACAACAATAGCTAGCACACTGTCATCAAGGCTGCCCCGTTCGAAGCCCTCTACGGCCATAAGTGCAGATCACCTCTGTGCTGGGTTGAAGTCGGTGACACACAACTAGCAAGAGGACAAGCAACGGACAACACTCTCACTGGGCCAGAAATCATAAGAAAAACTACAAAGAAGATTGTTCAGATCCGGGAAAGACTGAAGGCTTCAAGGGACAGACAAAAGAGTTATGCGGATAAAAGACGGAAACCCTTGGAATTCCATGTTGGAGACCGTGTCCTACTAAAAGTCTCTCCCTGGAAAGGATTAATACATTTTGGAAAGCGTGGGAAACTGAACCGAAGGTACATCGGACCATTCGAGATCCTTTCCGGGATCGGTCTGATGGCTTACAAACTTCGATTACCTCAAGAGCTCCACAACATACACCCTACCTTTCACGTATCAAACCGAAAGAAGTGCTTGTCCGATGAGACCCTCGTCGCCCTCTGGATGAAATTGCAATAAATGAGAATCTCCAATTCGTAGAAGAACCAGTAGAGATCATGGATCCGGAAATTAAAAGAACCAAACAAAGTTGCATACCTATTGTAAAGGTCCGCTGGAACGCCAAGCGAGGACCTGAATACACCTGGGAACGCGAGGATCAGATGAAACAAAAGTACCCGCATCTTTTTCCTATACCGTAAACTCTGTCTTAGATTAAATTTCGGGACGAAATTCCCTCTAACGAGGGGATGATGTAACAACCCTATATTTTTCCAAAGCAATGTAACACTCAAAATTCAAATACAATGAAACTATTTGGAATCAACGAAATTAACCTAAAAAATAAAGTATTCAAAAATCTAAATTTGGGATGCATCAAATGTTAGATATTGTACCAAGGTTTCCAAAAACATAAAGAACGTTCAACACCGGGTTATAATGAAGAAATTATGACCACTCAAATATTCACAACACACCCGGTAAAACATTATTAAACGTAAAAAAAAAAGTGAAATTCCAATAAAATGCATTTTAGCCTTAAGTATCTAAACAAAAGTCGTAGATTACGTTAAACAGTGAACGTGCATAAAAAGATCGCCCAAATTGGACCTCGAATGAAGAAGTTACTGTTGGGTCAAAAATATGGTTTATACTTTGCTTTTCTGGGCAATTATATTTTTCTGTAATATTTTTGGAGTTTACAGTCATGTTTATGGTTGAGTTTACGGTCGTAAACACCCTACGGTCGTAAACCCATTTACGGCCCATGTTCACCAAGCCCATATTCTCCAAGTATAAATATAGATGTTAGGGTGAGGAGTATAGATTGATGAACCCTAGAGAGTTTACGGCCAGAGATACAAAAGAACTATTGTGTGTTAGTGTGTGTGTGAATCTCTTGTATCCGAATCATCATTCTATTCATTAATACATTGAGATTCATCATCTACTTCTTCTTCTTCTCTTCTATTTTATCTGACATCATCCGTTTGATTGGGATTCCGCACCATCAAACGGATCTGATTGATACACAGGCAGATTAGGGACTTACAATTGGTATCAGAGCCTGGTTGTATCAGTCAATTTTCTCATATTTGGAGCATTATTTGATCTTATTTTCGAAATATTCTTGCGTTTTTGGATAGATCTTTAAAAAATAAGGGGGGGTTTGTTCTTCGTGTTTTTCATAAAAAAAGGTTTTTGATCGAGTTTTGGAGCAAAAAAGGGCATAAATCACTGTTTTTGGTCGTAACCTGGGAGGGGGTGGCGGCCAGCAGCTAGGTTTCCGAGGAGTTCACGGCCCGAGTTTTGCGGCTCGTTCTCGCACATTTCCGGCTTCTGAGTTCTCAGCCTCGCACCTTGGCCTCGCAAGCAGTAGCCTCGCAAGAACAAGCTTCGCTTCGCACAGATAATAAAATCAGAATTTCGGAGGCGCTGGGGATCGAACCCGAGTCTCCTGCAAACTAAACCTCGAGGCTTACCAAATCAGCTAAAAGACCCTTTGTTACTTCCCTTCCGAATTTAATTTATAAAGCTTCTTTCTCGGTTCTAATTTTGCATTTTTTACACTTTTAACCTAAAATTCATTTTTTTTAGTTTTAAATTCTATTTTCATCCAAAAAAAATATAATAATAATAAAAATAAAAATAATAAAATAATAATAATAATAATAATAATAAATTGTTTTTATTTTTGACTTCTTATTTCAAAATTTCACTTTGACTTTCAAGTTTGACCTTTGACTTTAAACGTTGACTTTTTCGTTTAATTTTTTAAATTTTCAAATTTAACTTTTCGGTTTGACTTTCAAGTTTGATTTTTTTCAAGTTTGACTTTTTCAAGGTTGACTTTTTCATGTGTGAAGCATTTAAGGCATCACATTTAGGGTGCGAGGCTCACAACGTCTTAAGGAATCCAAGCTACAAAAGGTATGTCTTTCTACTAAGTTTTGTAATACATATACCCCATGATATGTTAGTTAGGATGAAAACCTTGGAAAATGAAATTTTGCATGTATAATAGAGAAAACATAGATCCAAGGTTTCTAAGGTTACATGTACACCATAAGAGTGTTAGAGTGCTTAAAACCCTCTAGGGGTATCAAAGCCTAGGCTTGTTTCCAATTATACTTGATGCAAAATTGCTGGAAAAAGTCGAAACTGTGCTCACTGATCAGTAGACTCGCCGAGTCCAAGTGAAAACTCATCCTACTCATCGAGTAGGTTCTTGCACTCGGTGAGTAGGAGGCCCAGTGTGCGGAATTTCGAGTTTTGTTGCTAGAAATGGACTAGAATCATTACCCTAAATCGTCTTGGACTTGTAAAATTTATTTTTGATGTGGTAATGATTATGCTAATCCATATTCAAAGGTTATTATCAAAGTTTCAAGTTTTATATATGTTTATGTGATTCTTGAAAATTGTTGATATGAATGTTCATGCTTATGAGTTTTGGTCGATCATAGGAATTATTTGCAAATTGTTTGTTAGTGTAATTCTTGATTTAAATGCTAATTAATGGACTCCATAAATTGTCCTCAAATTATGGAATTCCAAAAGTCTTTTATTTAAAACCATTAAGATCCATAAGTTATAGAAATTAAAAGTTTTGAATAGTTTCAAAACTTGCCCTCAAGTTTTGGAATTTGTAAAGTCACTTTAGAAAATTTTAATTCCAAGTCCTAGAATTTTTAAAGTTTAAAATTCAACGTTTATACTATTATGGTATTATAAGTTAATAATGTATATGTATAAGATCAAGTCAGTTTTACCGTTAGTAGGTCTCATTCACGAAGCTGATCTATAAGGGGTATAAGGTTGTTGTCTATAAAATGGCAGATTAATGGGTGTCCACTCTCACTCACCGCTTCCTTGACTAGTGGAGGGTCGTTAGCCGAACGGGTAGGACAAAGACTATAATTCTCATTAAAAGTATAATAATAAACATAAAGTAACTAAACCTTTTACAAATTCCAAATCTTAGTTACTTAAGAAAAATTTGAAATTCATGCTAACCGCTGAAATTACACTTTGCACCTTGCTAAAGTTGTTAGTGGAGCCTGTGTGGTTAACTGACGCACTAACTTGGAATTAACACAAGGGTGGCTTAAGGTTTATCATAGATCGATGGAGCGTGTGTGGTTAACCGACACATCGATTAGGTGATAAAATTAAGAGTACCAAGTTAATTTGCATGGTTATTCACACCCTGTTTGTGATCCTCGGTATCCCAGTCACAAACTTGAAGGGCATAATCGAGATTTAAACATGCCATTGAATTGTTCAATGAATCTCAAAAGATCTAGGACTTTCAATCCAATTAAAACCTAATAATTTATTTCATTTTTCATGGTGGAAATTGGTAAATCGTCATTTACCTACATTCAAATATTTTGTAGCTTGGATTATGGCATCCCTCTTCCAAATTATAAAATATTGTGTTGGGTCCTAGCCTTAATATTTCATTTGGGTGTTTTATTAAGGATTCTATATCTAATCTAAACTTGTCTTTCTTCCTTTTTCAGATGTCTTCCAACAATGTTGCTTCTGGCTCAAACCCTACCGGCCCCTTCTCTCTCATGAACCTTGATGGAAGAGTCATCTTTAATGGAAATAATTTCAATGATTGGATTAGGAACATAAGGATGGTTACTCATTATATAGACAAGGAATATTTCCTCGACAAGGAGATTAAGGTCATCGATGAGTCGTCTGCTACTGTTGAGGAGATTGTTGAGTACACTAGCCATGAGAAGTATACCACTAAGGTGTTTTGTATCATGTTGGCTACCATGACAGTAGAACTCCAGAAATCCTTTGAAGATTTCTACCCTTGTGAGATGCACCTTGACCTGATGGAAAGATACCATCAGAGTGCTCATCAGGAAAGGTATGAAATCATCACCTCCATGGTAACAACAAAAATGAAGGATGGAGAGTCTATCACGGGCCAACTGCAGAAAATGCAAAGATTCATGGACCAGTTGCTTAAGCTAAATGTTAACTTTGATGAGGGATTAGCAATAGACATTATTCTACATTTCTTACCCTCGTGTTATGATCAATTTCGTATGACTTATTATATGAAAAAAGAGAAAGTTACGCTTAGCAAACGTCAAGGACTTTTGAGGACTGCTGAAAGTAGTCTCAAAGGTAAGAATGTTGTTTCTACTCCTACTACCACTCCTGTCCTGGCAATCGGGCAAGGTAAAGGGAAGAAGAGGAAAAACCATTTGAAGGGTAGCAATGGAAATTCTCTTGATGGCTCCTCTTCGAGTGGAACCAAAGGTTGTTCTGCCACACCCTATTCTAACCTGAAGGATGCACAATGCTTCTACTATAAGGAAAAGGGGCACTGGAAGCGAAGCTGCCCCAAGTACTTGCAGGATGTTAAGGATGGGAAAGTTAAACCCACCCATGCATGTATTTACACTATATTGTCTAATAACTCACCACATACTAATTCGTGGGTCCTCGATACAGTATGTGGAATTCACATTTGTTCTAATTTGCAGGGCCTAAAAAGAAGTGAGGATGTGGAGCATGGGAAGATAAACTTGATCATGGGGAATAGTAAAGCTTCACCTGTCACCAAGATTGGAGTTTATTCTTTATTGCTTAGTAGTGGGTTAATATTAGATTTGAATAAATGATGTTACTCATCTGAAATGGTGAGAAATATTATTTCCTTTCATGGTTTATACAAACAAGGATTTACTTTTTCAATTGATAATGAATGTAGCGATATTAATGCTTTTATAATGATGTTCTTTATTTTAAAGCATTACGTTGTGATGGTGTATATGAAACTGTTTCGGTTGTAGATAACTTAGGAAATAATGTATTGTATGTTGATTCTTCCACTAGTTTGGATAAGGCATCCTTGTGGCATTGTCATCTTGGACATGTCAACAAGAAGCCCATATGCCAACTCCAAAAGGCTAGAGTCTTGGAGTCATTCGACTTAAAGTTAGATGATAGTTGTGAATCTTGTTTACTTGGAAAATGACTAAGTCACCCTTCACTGGTACTTATGCCAGGGGTGAAGGTTTGATGGATCTCATACACACTGATGTGTGTGGGCCCTTCAGAACTGCCACAAGGGATGCTAACCGTTTCTATGTGACTTTTACTGATGATTACAATAGATATGGTTATGTCTACTTAATCACGCATAAGTCAGAAACCTTTAAGAAATTCAAAGAGTTTAAACAAGAATTGGAGAATCGGTTGGGCAGGATTATAAAGATGCTCCGATCCGATCGGAGTGGTGAGTATCTTAGTATCGAGTTCATTGACTATCTTAAGGAATGTGGAACTGTTTTGCAATTAATACCTCCTAGGACACCATAGTTGAATGGTGTGGTTGAGAGGCGCAATCGAACCTTGTTAGACATGGTTCGTTCCATGATGAGTCAAGCTTCATTACCAATCTCATTCTGGGGGTATGCCTTAGAGATTGCCGCCCATACCCTTAATCTAGCCCCTACCAAAAAGGTTGCCAAAACACCTCACAAGATGTGGACTGGGAAAGTTCCCACTTTAGACCAAATCAAGATTTGGGGTTGTGAGGCTTTCGTAAGGAACGAGACTCGCGACAAGCTCGAACCTCGAAGTGAGCAATGTATTTTCATCGGCTACCCACACAAATCCTTTGGTTATCTCTTCCACAAACCCAATGACAATGTTGTTTTCGTGGCAAGGAGAGGAGTCTTTCGTGAGAGAGAGTTCATAAGCCAAGGAAACAGTGGGAGGAAAATTGACCTTGAAGAAATTCAAGAGTCAAGCGGTGAAGGAACCTCAAACACAAGCAATCAACCTGAGGAAGAAACTCATGTTAAGCCAACTAATGAGTATGTACCTCTGAGGTGTTCCACTAGAGTTAGGAATGCACCTGAGCATTATTATGGTTTCCATTATTATGGTTTCCATATTACGACATGGATGGGAATGTACACACTTATAAGGCGTGAATGGTTGCGAAGGGATTTATTCAAACTCCGGGAGTTGACTATGATGAGACCTTCTCACTAGTAGAAAAGATTAAGTCTATTAGGGTTATGCTAGCCATTGCTGTATTTCATGATTACAAAATATGGCAAATGGATGTAAAAACCGCTTTCTTTAATGGAAAGTTGGCTGAGGATGTTTACATGACTTAGCCAGAGGGTTTTGTCAATGCAAAGTACCCTCATAGAGTGTGTAAGCTTGAGAAATCCATCTATGGATTAAAACAAGCATCTCGCAGATGGAATCTTTGTTTCGATGAGAAAGTTAAAGAGTTTGGTTTTTCAAGGAGCGATGATGAGTCCTGTATATATATGTTAAGCCTAGTGGGAGCATAGTTAGCTTTTTGGTATTTATGTGGATGACATACTACTCATAGGAAATGACATCGCAACCTTGCAGGAGGTTAAATCCTGGCGTGGGAAGTGTTTTGCGATGAAGGACCTTGGAGAAGCTGCCTATATCCTAGGGATAAGGATATTGAGAGACAAGAGTAAGAGAAAAATTGGACTTAGTCATAGTACCTACTTAGATAAGGTGCTGAATAGGTTCAACATGTAGGATTCCAAGAAAGGTGACTTACCGATCTAGAGTAATGCCAAACTGAGTAAGACTCAGAGCCCGAGTACAGAGGCTGAGATAGTTGAGATGAGTTGAGTACCGTATGCTTCTGCTGTAGGCTCGATCATGTATGATATGACTTGTACTCTTCCTGATGTGACCTTTGCTTTGAGCATGGTCATCAGATATCAAGGGAATCCTAGCAAGGCTCACTCGACTATGGTGAAGAACATTCTCAAGTACCTGCGGAGGACTAAGGACTGGTTCCTTACCCTTTGTGGGAGTAATGACTTGAGAGTAGTAGGGTATAGTGACGCTAGCTTTCAGACTGATAGGGATAATTTCCGCTCTCAGTCAGGCTGGGTCTTTACCCTAAATAGAGGAGCAATTACTTGGAAAAGTTCCAAGCAGGAGACAGTAGCTGGATCAACTTGCGAATCAGAGTGTATAGCATCGAGCAAGGTGGAGAAGGAGGCAATATGGATGAAGAACTTCATTGGAGACCTTGGATTTGTACCGGCTATAAAGGAGCCTATGGAGATTTTCTGTGATAACGAGAGTGTAGTTGCCTTAGCCAAAGAACCAAGGGATCCCAACAGATCCAAGAACATCGATAGAAAATACCATTTTATTAGACATTGAATCGAAGAACTACTCCTCGTGGAAAAAAGGGTATCACCGGATGACAACATAGCAGATCCCCTCACGAAGGGACTGTGTAGGGTTAAGCATTTACATCATGCGAGGCACATTGGGCTGAAGGATGATATTAGTTTTAGTAGTTAGATAACTTTCGAAACTTGTAATAGTTGAAATGTAATTGACGTTTGATGTTTAAATAAAAGGTTTTTTAATTTACTAATATGGTACTGTCTTGTGACAATCATTTACTATTGTTTCATTTTGCATGTTTTGACTTCCAGAATAAGTATCTTATGGTATATCATATTATTCAAAATTATCCACAGTCGATCATACTTTGGAAGTAGGTATTGAAGTAAGACTTTCATGAATTGGGTTTGTAGATTTGTCTGAATTGTATTAGACATAGCAATTGTTTTTGCAACATTCACGAGTGCTCATAAGTTTTGAGTATTGGAATCAGCCCACGCTCACTTGTATCACTTATTGGAAATTATCTCGAGTGATTGTGAGAGAGTAATATCATATAAGTCTTCAAACCAAGAGATATGAGTTGTTGACTATGAGTTGGTTGTACATTGATAGTACGAAAACGATCAGTAACTTGATATTATAAAACATGTTGTTGTGTACAATTTGATGATTAGTTAGTACAAGCATATGAGTCGAACTTTATCTATTCCTTTTAGTCCTTGTAGGATTAAAAGTGATATCTTGAGCCCATCGATGATTTTTTGTTTTGACCTATGTACCAGGTCCGGTTAGAACTCAATTGATGTGTTCGATTAAATTCTATGTCAAACAAATCGGAAATGAGGAAACAAACTGCTGGACAATAAGTACGATGTTGTTCCATGTATTTGTTCGGACGATATCTCAAATAGAGGATTATATGATCACTTATCTTAAATGACGCATCATCTTAGTTCCGCAAGACTTTGAAAGAGCTACGATTGTTGGTCGGATCCTGAAGTCGTACTTGCAACTATAGTTATTAGACTTATCCAAGTGGGAGACTGTTGGATAAGGTGTCTAAGTCTATAAATATATTTGGTATGTACTTGACCCGATTTGGCATGGTCCATTTGGGTTGCATGACATCGTTACAATTGGATAGACAAAATTAGAAAAGGGACACTTGTGATTTGTTAATATATTATAAGCTCTAATATATTAATATGAAATAATATTATTTAATTAGTATTGATCAAGAATTAATTTGGAATTAATTTTATGATAAAAAGAGACTAATTAAATATATGGGGATTGATTTGGTAAATCATTTATTCTTATATAGTGGGATTATGATCCATAACTCATTAGATTGGGCTAGGACCCATAGGGTGCTCCATGGAGGTTAAAACCCATGTATCATGGAGGAAATGAAAAGTCATGCACATTAGGGTTTGCATGGTGTAACCCTACATGTGACACACTATATAAAGAACCTCATAGTAAGCAAAATCGGCCACTAAGACAAAAAGGTTAGGGCTTGCCGATTTTGTGATCAACTGTTTTGTTCTCAAGTTATTCCAAGAGTTGTGGTGTTGTGTGAAGCATTTGAGGCATCACATTTGGGGTGCTAGGCTCACAAGGTCTTAAGAAATTCAAGCTACAAAAAGGTATGTCATTCTACTAAGTTTTGTAATACATATACCCCATGATATGTTAGTTAGGATGAAAACCCTGAAAAATGAAAGTTTGCATATATAATAGAGAAAACATAGATCCAAGGTTTCTAGGGTTGCATGTACACCATAAGAGTGTTAGAATGCTCAGAACCCTTCAGTAACAACAACTATTAAATAATGTTTTGATATACTGGGATATGATCATTAGATTAATACTTGTTGTGCTCTATATGAACATGTTTAATCCATGAATAATCTTATTATATAAAGGTTCATAGTCGATCATGATTGTGGGAGAACTTATGAAGTAAGACTAATATGAAATGGATTGTTTGACTCTCACAAGATGAAAGATGTAAGTGGTTGTAACCAAGTTTCGAAAGTACTTCTCAGAGAACTAGTATTGAACAGACTCACATCAAGAACATCTCATAGATCGGAATTATGAGTGATACTTGATTAAAAGGTACTATCTTTGTACCCTTAACACTTGAGATACATAATGGGACTTAAGTGTAGGGAGTGTTGTGCTTTGATATGACCAAATGTTGTTCCTTGAACGGGCAGTTAAAAGTCATATTCGGGTATGGTGTGAACTATCCAAGAGGCTTATATAGTCAAGATGGGATTTTGTGACAACCGTCAAATTCTGGTCAAGTCAAAGTCACATAAAGTCAACAAGTCAGACCAGTCACCTTGGTTAACCCTTGTATACTAGGGTTTACGTTATGTAATTTCTAAACAACTCGCTAATGAGAGATCATAAATTAAAAAGTTCATACATCTAGATTTCCTTAACCTAAAACTGTGGTAAGTAACGAACCAAACCGATAAAACAATGTTGCATACTCATCAGGAGTGTGTAAGGTCCTTAAACATGGCTTAACAGGGTTTACAGACCTTGCATTGCAAAGCCGGACACTCACAATTTTCACACACGAAACCTCTCTCAATCATTTTCACTCTATCTCTCTTTATCGAGAATCTCTCCCGTAACTTTTTGAAGTCTTTCGGGCCATCCCGACCCTTAACCGGGTCAAAAACGGCTTAAAACGGGGTAAAAACGAGTAAAATAGGCTTAAGGACCCGAAACCCCTCTTAAGGAGCCGAACCCTCTTAAGGACCTGAAACCCCTGTTAGGAACCGAACTTGTCAGAAGCGAAGGCATCAGAAGCGAAGGTATCAGAAGCGAACCCTTCCTTTGGACCGAACTTCGCACAAGGAACCGAAGGTCCCATTTCGGTCCATTTCGCGTCTTACTCCTTTCGCCCCATTTCACCTTCCGCCCTTGATCAGTAGGGACCAAACCTCCGGCCCAATCTGAGAAGCCTCGCTGTAATGCCCTTTTCTTCCCGGTTTTCGACTAGTTTTGCGTTTTAGGCCCGTTTTTAATTGTTTTAACGTGGGATTTTCACCCAAAACTTTATTTTAACATATAAGGCCCCATATTTACTAATTAACCACGTTTTTGGGGATAAACCTTATCCAAGAAGAGTGGGTGAAGTACAAGAGGTGGAGTGTTGACTTTCCTTTCATCTATGACACAAGCAACCTCCCATACCCACTTCATGTCACTATTCCTCATCAGCCCATACCTAGTCACTTCATTGTACTTTTCCCACCTTTTTCCAACCACACAATTGGTCAAAGGCTAGAAAACTCTCCTCTCTCCTCACACTTATCTCATTTTCTCATTCTTCCACCAAAGATCAAACATATTTTCTCTCTCACTTCCTCTCTCTAAAAATTCGAGATTCAAGGGATGATCTTAGATTTTTCCTTCACATTTGGTAAGTATCTTCCTCCTACACTTAGATGTTCTACTATCCTTTATCCAAATCATATATTGCTTACACAAATATCGTCATATTTGTTGTTAGATCCTCAAATCTTCAAGCATCTCCCAACTTTTCTTGAGTTCAACACTTCTTTTCTCCATCATCCATCTACTGAAATCACTCAAGGTGAGTTCATACCCCTAAATTTTCATATTTTATTATGTTTTAATGGGGAGAATACAAGTTAAATCATCAAGAACATAACTAAACTTTGCTAACAGCTTTCATCAGAAAATTTGGACTCCATTCACGGACTGTTTTGAACAACTTAAATACTTTAGTTTTCAAAACTGTATTCGGTGCAAATAGTTCAAGTTCTTAGCTTTAAAATGACTACTTGCACATCTCCATACGATTTTTCTACAATTTATGGTGATTTTTATAAAACTGCCTATCATTTCAAACATCAATCCGGACCAGTCTGTGATTATGGACGTTTTCACACAAGTTTGAAATCATTAAAAGTAAACTCATTTCCCAAACACTCAGAATTTACGGATCCTGATTTGGCCCTTTGATGATTTTTCTATAAATTTTCTAATAACAGTCAAAGAAAATGTTAACGACAGAAAAATACTATAAAATTTCATTTCACCTTGTAACATGATGAGCAAGGTGTATATCTTTGTGTGAATACATGTTTTTGAAAATAGATGACATTTTATCTTAGTATATAGTCATACATCAGAAAACAAATGGATTTTTACCTACAAAAGTGTAGTAATTAATTTGTTGTTATAATGCATGTTGCTTCATTTTCGTAAAAAGTACATATACATATCGGTAAACAAAAGGGTTTTTACCTTCACAAATACGGTAGTTAACCATAATACACAAAGTTATAACTATTACACTTAAAAGTTTTGATAAACTATAATAGGTATGGTTTATGTTTCCATTAACACATCAAACACATTTCGGAAGGTTTTATTCCCACGGAAAAAGGTTTTACACTCACGCACACCACACGTAAACTTGTTACTTAAATTGTGAGACATTCTCTTTCGTACGTCCGAGTACGGTATCCAAATTCCTGGTAGTTATAACCAAAGTCTCTTGTTGGAAGAACATGATAGTTGTGTATAGATCTATATTGGGTTTGACACCCCACACCTTACTGCTAGCTACAGTAGGACCTGCAGGTCTACGGGTGACAAATGTCATTTCAGTTTTGCGACGCCTGAGAAACGTCGTGGCAGGTTCATTCAGTCATAGTATGGTTATAGCGGCTCACATAGTAAGTTAACAACACATAAAGTTTACGGGGAGTTCATAATCAAAAAGGGGTTTTGTGTCGATTTAAAATCAATTTTCATATCAATAATTACAAATATTATTGTATACTTTTAGTCTTGGTATTTAAGACTACACACCATTCATTATGGGATTTTTCTCAAATCAGAATGTGTTTTACGCCAATTTAAAACCACTTTTATATCCTTAAGTATGAAAAATATTTATTCATTTTCGACCCCGACATTTCGGACCACATAACTTTTATAAGGAAAATATTGGATTTTTCATGGTAACACACCACACATTACAAAGAACGGTTTCCAAACTCTTTATCTAAAAAGCTTATGAACTCACCAACCTTTGTGTTGACACTTTTTCAAACAACTTGTATTCTCAGGAATTCAGTGAAATAGAAAATCAACAACGTTTTGAGGATGGGACGATAAATCGTCAAATAGTTCATTTTGTCATCATAATGTAATTTATTTGAATCATGTAAACATATACTTTGGTGTAACTTTTTCAATTATATGTATGATGGTTGTAATTACTTTGAGCACTATTATACTCGTTGTTGTGATACTATACATGAAGTCCGCCACCCCCGGATGTTTCCGCCATCCTTGGTTTGGGGGTGTGACAGATTGGTATCAGAGCATTGTTTATAGTGAACTAAGTATATATCAAACCACATAAGATATACAAACTATAAATGCATTGGGACTAAGGTCTCTGATTTAAAGTTTTCAAAACAACTATACGTTTAGAAATAAATAGTTTCGTGTTAAAAGTATACATGCATGCGTACATACTAAGGTCAGCATCATTCTAGAACAAAACAAAAGTAATGATTGATGAATATCACAGGTAAGCTCGGGGATGTATGGTCAGTTTTGGGAGTGGCATAGCCTTATCAACTATGCTGGTCCGAGGATTGATTAGCACATGCCCACGAATGGTTGTGATATAGCGATAAGTCTAAAAACTTACCAACACTACCACAATGAGAACACTAGAACAGAACATGAGTTTAAAATACTATGGGAGTATTTTGTGTTACTATAAGTGCATACATGAGAACTAAACAGGCCTCTATCATGTAGGTCAATAGTTGTTAAGTGGATACGCTAAGGTTATATGAAACTTAGGCGTTATAGACTCAGAATCTGTGACCGTTGCTTTACTTCCTGTTCTCGTTGGATTGTGGATTTGGAGTTAGAGTCACCTATTCATAGGACTATCCTGCCTTGATTTCATATAACTGGTATACACTACACAAGTATTGACATAACTGATACAGATCATCTAATAATTATCTAGATAGTTCGTCCAATAATTATCTTCTTACCCCTATTCTCGCACGTACAACATAGCAAGATCCTACTTACTAGATGATCCCTACTTTCCCAACCCGAACCCGAGAAATGGTGGATGGTTATGAGGAGAATCAGAAGCGGAATTGGAGGTAATCAACCCTCCATGCATAGCAAGGGTTCCCGCGAACCGTTTCGATTACATCGAACCTGTGCCCCGTTGGGCAACCGTGATCGAGGGTTGAAGTCGACAGCAATGACAGCAACCACCATGTAGAGACCAACGAGGGTGCTATGACCTCAACCACGGGGGACCAACTGACAGAGCCCTCCCAACGAAGACCCGACAGATCTCGAACATCGGGGATTAACACAAGGAGACTGCAAAACGAGTTCGAATACTGCATGCTACTACAGACCCCACCATCTCACATACCCGAGACTCGGAAAGAGACTACTATTTCAGAGACCAACTCTCTTTTAGGATATTATCGCCGCTCGGAGAAAGGCAAGAGAGTAACAGGGTAGACACATGACATTCAAGGAAAGGATGATTGCAACCAAGTGTCGATTAGCAAAGTTGCAAGTTGCGTCGACTTTGTCTTAGGCATCGTAAGGGAGGGATCGTCGTGAGTAAGTTCATACCGCTCACAAGACCTTGTAAATTAAGTTCATGACTATGAACTGGTAATACTATATTCTAGGTGAAAGCATGACACTGTGATTTAAGCAGTTATACTAATCAAGAGATTTAGTTGCTATCAAAACTTTTCCTTACAATAATCTGGTGTAGGCCTACATCTAGGTCAAAACTTTCTCTAAAACCAAAATTTCTATAATCATATTAACAAAATGGGTTTACGGTAGATCCATCATTCTCAAAGGTCTATTAAGCCTTAATCATACCACTAAGCATACATCAAATGGTCGTAAGAAAGGCCTAACTTGGATCAAATTTCAAGGCTTCACTTGGACACAGAACTACTAAAATACATGAGTTTATCATATATAGGCTCTCGTTATGAAATGTTTTCAGAAAACCATAAAACAACCGAAATACGTTACAAAATGAACTAAGATAAACTTAGAAAACTTGCGACGTATAGTCATCCTAAAAACTCATTTCCATCTCACCTTTAAACACCTTGGTTGAGAGGTGCTTTTTTCTTATACCTATAGGGTGCGATCATACCAGTACTAATGCACCGAATCCCATCAAAACTCCTCAGCTAAGTGTGTTTGGTCAAACATGATCCTAAGATGAGTAAAGCTTAACGCCCGTATGAAACCCACTCCTACCTACTGCCATAACTCCATCCCAGGAACGTTAGCAGAAACACTGAGAATAGTACAGTAATGTGCAAGAATTTATATATGTGAATATAAATCGTAAGGATGCACTTGAGATAATTATTTCCACTCACGAAGTCGTTTTTCATCATGAAACAGAGCTATGTCTTCACCAAGAGGAAGCCAACCAACTAGCAAGGCGCCAACCCTGCAGATAGACTCTGCTACTTTTCAAGCTGCAGTCACGGCAGTCGTGACAGCCGTCATGGCGCAATTAAATGATAACAACGCCAGCAGAGATGGAAGCGGTACTGACAATGCAGAATGTTGTAACAATCAGGAGCACCAACAGGTGTCTGCTAACGAAAATGCCTCAGACCACAAACCTACCAATAAGAAGAGGAAGTTTTGGAACAAAAAGGAGCGCAACCAATCTTAGAAATCCGCTAAAAGACAACAACCCGTAGCCACCCCTACAATTACAACAACAGTCACGATACATGCCTCGACACTAGGCACGGGGTCTGCCACCCAAACGCCGGCCATACCATATAACGGATCACTCCCAAAGTGTAACCAATGTGGCTTCCATCATAATGGGGCTTGTCGGATTTTACACTGTAACAACTGCAACATGAAAGGGCATACCGTCCGTTTCTGTAGGACCCCGACTCAACACATCGCTTCAAACCCCAATACCAATGTAAGTCCAGTGTGATGCCTATGTGGCGAAAGAGGGCACTTCAAAAGAGACTGTCCAACTGAGAGGAATGATAGAGGAGCAGGAGGAGTGTGATGAACACACCAGCAGGAGCAGCAAGGGAACCATATTAGGACTTTTGTAATGTTTCCAACGACAAAAACGTTTAAGTACCATATGTTTGTAATGAATTTCGTATGCTTGCTAAAATCACCATCTTTCTAAAATTAGTTAAAATACTCTCTCGTTCAAATCAAACCAAAGACCCTCATATATGACCTTAGGATCATTACTTGTAAATTGTGATGACTTTGTACATACATCGGGGTTAATTATAATCAAAATACTAAAGTTTTGAAACAAATAATTCCATCCTGACTCCTATTCCATTTCTAGTAGTAGGAATTGAGTAGGGCCACCCACTCGACGATTTTACCAACATCAAATTTCATACGACGTTCATATACCGCTCGATCATAGGGAAACCTGTCAGGGATCATGATATCAAGTATCATTACTAGCTATCAAAACACACCCACTACTAATGCTAGACACTATGGTATGGATCATCTACAGTAATAATAATACCGAACAAAATGGAACACACTAAAGAGAACCACAAGATACTCTATCACCCTAATGAGCACTTCTTACGAATACGACTTAACACATGTTTTACCTAAAGAGATACTGTTGTCACCATTTAATTTCGATTGGTATAGTCATCGTCTTCCCGGTTTAACGGCTACGAAAGGACCCTTCACCTAACCCACCGAATATTGAAAACCTTTGTTTCCCATAAACATATCCAACACGGACCTCCGAGTCGTTTCTCATTGTGAAACCCCAAAACACGCACCAGAGGAGAAATTATTACTTATGACTTAAGACAGCTAAAGACGTACGAGGTAGGCTAGATAACGCATGACCTCGAACTAGGAGCAGTAGAGTTCGCCTAGAGGTCTAGAGGCACCATCCCTACGACACGAAGCATACAATCTTCAGCGATCATAAGAACCTAGAAGGCAAGGACGGCGGGGCATGTTATCCCATGAACCAGATCTGGACACAAAGATTGATGGATTTAGAAATAATGTCACGAACGAAGCACACAAAAACTCACTACTTCGCTTCATCCTGGCTCGAACAAGATGTATCCGGACCTCAAAAAGTGCCATTAGTGGGCGAATAGGAAAAGCAGACATCGTTACAAATGTGGGAAAGTATCATACTTGTGCCAATGACAAGAGAGAATAAAGGAAGCCTTCGCGTCTCCTACAACAACCAGCGATACCGGAAAGGAAGTGGGAGCGGCTAACCATGGGCTTCATACCCAAGCTACCCAAGGAAATGGATGGTCTCAATACCATTTGGGTAACTGTTGACAGACTGGCCGAATCCGCACACTTCCTACTAATCAAAGAAATCGACAGGATGGAGGAATCGACTAGAACATACATCAAATAGATTATGCGACCACAGGGTCTATTAATATTAATATCCGCTATCTCTAACAGAGATAGTAGATTCGTTTCGTCACCCTAGAAACCCTTATACGGAACTAGGTTGGACTTGAGTATGGCCTACCAGCAGCACATCAACGGGCATAACAAAAGGGGCTGTTCAAATCTTAGGCAACATGTAAATAGCTTGGGTGATTAACTTCGGTAAAGCGTGGGAATGCCCACTTACCACTTAGCGAAATCGAAATGAACGAGAGTCTCAACTTTGTAGAGGAGAGCCTAAAGGCACACATAGAATACTCTATCATTTCAAAACAATAACTCCTTTAAATCGACTTAGCTCAAGTCGCAACAAGAGATTCCAAGGTCGTCATTTAACATCAGACGGATTAGTCCCCGCCATACCAATTTCTTGTACTATGAAAAGTTTCCCCCATCTTTCCTCTGAATTCTTGGATCCCCATTCAAAATGCAAATTTCGGGATGAAATTCCCTCTAACAAGGGGATAATGTGACAACCGTCAAATTCTGATCAAGTCAAAGTCAAATAAAGTCAACAAGTCAGACCGGTCACCTCGGTTAACCCTTGTATACTAGGGTTTACGTTATGTAATTTCTAAACAACTCGCTAATGAGAGATCATAAATTGAAAAGTTCTTACATCTAGATTTCCTTAACCTAAAACTGTGGTAAGTAACAAACCAAACCGATAAAACAATGTTGCGTACTTATCGGGAGTGTGTAAGATTCTTAAGCATGGCTTAACGGGGTTTACAGACCTTGCATTACGAATCCGGGCACTCACAATTATCACACACGAAACCTCTCTCAATCATTTTCACTCTATCTCTCTTTATCGAGAATCTCTCCCAAATCTCTCTTTGTATGAGAAATCTCTCCAAGAATGTGAAATCTCTCCCAAATCTCTCTTTGTATGAGAAATCTCTCCAAGTATGTGAAATCTCTCCCAAATCTCTCTTTGTATGAGAAATCTCTCCAAGAAGGTGAAATCTCTCCCAAATCTCTCTCAAAAGTTCCCGTAACTTTTTGAAGTCTTTCGGGCCATCCCGACCCTTAACCGGGTCAAAAACGGCTTAAAACAGGGTAAAAACAAGTAAAATAGGCTTAAGGACCCGAAACCCCTCTTAAGGAGCCGAACCCTCTTAAGGAACCGAAACCCCTCTTAGGAAACGAACTTGTCAGAAGCAAACTTGTTAGAAGCGAAGGCATCAAAAGCGAAGGCATCAGAAGCGAACCCTTCCTTCGGACCGAACCTCGCATAAGGAACCGAAGGTCCCATTTCGGTCCATTCGCTCCATTTCGCGTCTTACTCCTTTCACCCTATTTCGCTTTCCACCAAATATCAAACATATTTTCTCTCTCACTTCCTCTCTCTAAAAATTCGAGATTCAAGGATTGATCTTAGATTTTTCCTCCACATTTGGTAAGTATCTTCCTCCAACACTTAGATATTCTACTATCCTTCATCCAAATCATAGATTGCTTACACAAATGTCGTCATATTTGTTGTTAGATCCTCAGATCTTCAAGCATCTCCCAACTGTTCTTGAGTTGAACACTTCTTTTCTCCATCATCCATCTACTGAAATCACTCAAGGTGAGTTCATACCCCTACGTTTTCATATTTTCTTATGTTTTAAGGGGGAGAATACAAGTTAAATCATCAAGAACATAACTAAACTTTTCTAACAGCTTTCATCAGAAAAGTTGGACTCCATTCACGGACTGTTTTGGACAACTTAAAAATTTTAGTTTTCAAAACTGTATTATTTGCAAATAGTTCAAGTTCTTAGCTTTAAAATGACTACTTGCACATCTCCATACGATGTTTTTACAATTTATGGTGATTTTTACAAAACTGCCTATCATTTCAAACATCAATCCGGACCAGTCTGTGATTATGGACGTTTTGACACAAGTTTGAGATCATTAAAAGTCATAATAAAATTTAGAAACAAACTAGACTCATTTCCCAAACTATCAAAATTTACGGATCCTGATTTGGACCTTTGATGATTTTTCTATAAATTTTCTAAGAACAGTCAAAGAAAATGTTAACGACAGATAAATACTATAAAATTTCATTTCACCTTGTAACATGTTGAGCAAGGTGTATATCTTTGTGTGAATATATGTTTTTGCAAATAGATGACATTTTATCTTAGTATATAGTCATACATCAGAAAACAAATGGATTTTTACCTACAAAAGTGTAGTAATTAATTTGTTGTTATAATGCATGTTGCTTCATTTTAGTAAAAAGTACATATACATATCGGTAAACAAAAGGGTTTTTACCTTCACAAATATGGTAGTTAACCATAATACACAAAGTTATAACTATTACACTTAAAAGTTTTGATAAACTATAATAGGTATGGTTTATGTTTCCATTAACACATCAAACACATTTCAGAAGGTTTTATTCCCACGGAAAAAGGTTTTATTCCGAGTGTGGGATCCAAATTCCTGTTAGTTATAACCAGAGTCTCTTTTAGGGAGAACGTGATAGTTGTGTATAGATCTATATTGGGTTTGACACCCCACACCTTACTGCTAGCTATAGTAGGACCTGCAGGTCTACGGGTGACAAATGTCATTTCAGTTTTGCGACGCCTGAGAAACGTCGTGGCAGGTTCATTCAGTCATAGTATGGTTATAGCGGCTCACATAGGAAGTTAACAACACATAAAGTTTACGGGGAGTTCATAATCAAAAAGGGGTTTTATGTCGATTTAAAATCAATTTTCATATCAATAATTACAAATATTATTGTATACTTTTAGTCTTGGTATTTAAGACTACACACCATTCATTATGGGATTTTTCTCAAATCAGAATGGGTTTTACGCCAATTTAAAACCACTTTTATATCCTTAAGTATGAAAAATATTTATTCATTTTCGGCCCCGACATTTCGGACCACATAACTTTTATAAGGAAAATATTGGATTTTTCATGGTAACACACCACACATTACAAAGAACGGTTTCCAAACTCTTTATCTAAAAAGCTTATGAACTCACCAACCTTTGTGTTGACACTTTTTCAAACAACTTGTATTCTCAGGAATTCAGTGAAATAGGAAATCAACAGCGTTTTGAGGATGAGACGATAAATCGTCAGATAGTTCATTTTGTCATCATAATGTAATTGATTTGAATCATGTAAACATATACTTTGGTGTAACTTTTTCAATTATATTTATGATGGTTGTAATTACTTTGAGCACTATTATACTCGTTGTTATGATACTATACATGAAGTCCGCCACCCCAAGACGTTTCCGCCATCCTTGGTTTGGTGGTGTGACAGATTTGTTCTTCTTTTGTGTTGAGAGTTAGATATCTAACGCACATTACCCAAAGTTGAATTGCAAATGAGATTGATTGTGATCCAAGGCTCATGTTCAACGGGATGTTTGTAACAAAGGGATAATTGATAAACCTACCTTAATACATCAATTGAAGCTTAGAGCTTTTGGGCATTGGATGTTGATGAATGGAATTCTTCGTCATATTTTATTAGGGGCAGTTAACTCTTTCTAGACGTTCACCACTGTCCATATCAATCTATGATGAGTCTTGTGCAAGTGGGAGGTTGAAAGATCTAGTATGCCCAAGAGTCATTATAGAATGATATTGCTAATAATATATGATCGTATAGGGTCACACCATATAACAAGTTACCGTCAATTGATTATTTATTAATAGAATTTGATTATTAGTAAATATATCAATACTTGTATTTAATTGGAAAATTATTATTTCATGGAAATAATATATTAATGATTCGGAAATTTATTTTTAGAGTAAATTACACGAATGGTCCCTATTGTTTAGGGTAATTTGCACATCTGTCACACCCCGAAAACCAAAGGCGGAAATGTTTCCGGGGTTGACTCCAAGTTGAGTATCAAGTCCAATGCACATAGTAAGTAAAGTAAACAACCATTACATTACATATCAAAGTTTACATTTGTTCAAAAGTAAAGTTGTACATTCGTAATACATAGTATATATGAACAAAATAGAGACAAGTCTTCTGTATGCTTCGTCTTCTCCAAAAGGATCGCTAGGTACCTGTCTAATGTTGACCTGAGAATACAAGCAGTTTGAAAATCAGCATAAAGCTGGTGAGTTCATAAGTTGTTTGCTTTGTGAAAATGTACGAGTTTCCTTTAGTTTACCGAAAAGTTGTTATCCAAGAAAATCCCATATTTTCTTAAAAGAGAAGGTTGGTTGATTGTTAGATTACACGGTTCTGGTTATGTTTAACTACGATCCCAGGAAAGTCCCATACTTTCCTGATTATATATTACTAATTGTGAAAGATATATAGTTATCTAGTTTATTACTCCTTTTTAGTTATGTAACGTTTCCCCAGGAAAGTCCCGTACTTTCCTAAAAGTAATTTTAGTTATTGAATTTCGATATACTGATTTATTTCCATTCGTACCTATTGTATTAACTAGGTATTCTGATATCCTAATGGTATTATCTTGAAATATACTTGGATACATATCTTCATATCCGTGTTCTTATTCTTAAACATATTCGTGTACTTATTCGTGTTCGCATTCATATTCGTAGTCGTATTCGTTTCCCTAATCCTACTCCTATTACTATTCGTATTCGTATTCGTATTCACAGTCGTATTCGTATTCGTATTCGTAGTCGTATTCGTTTCCCTATTCCTACTCCTATTACTATTCGTATTCGTTCTGTTCCTATTTATAGTTTCGTTATTCGTTATGTTCCTAGTTATAGTTTCGTTATCCGTTCTATTTGATGATTAGTATGAATTATTTGTAGATTATGAAACATAATTTAGATTGCATCATTTTATCAAGATTCTATGATTGATTTGAAAGCTAACTTCGTAATTCAAACTATTTTATAAACACAATTATCGATATTAGAACATACAGAATGAAATCAATTGAATAGAAAATGATAAGTTGGAGTACAAGATTTCCTTGTACTATTGCTTGTATTCCCCCCTGAAAACAGTTGAAAAAGAGTAGGGGTATGAACTCACCGGACAAGAAACGTGACGATTTCGGATGCTAAACGTTGGTCCGGGGCTTGCAAATGTACAAGGTTCCTAAGTATAATGTAGAGATACACATTTGTATCTAATTAGGACTTAGATTAATTATTTGTTAGGGACAAATAATTGTAGTCGCGGAAACATCCCATTACGAGTATTTGGAGAGACCCGGGTGGCGTTTAAGGACGTCTAATGGCACTAGGGACTTGGGATTTGAGTTTACTCCCCAAGAGTAAACATTTAAGGGAGTTTACAGCCACAAAACACACCCATACATGAGTTTACGGCCGTAAACTCATGTTGGTGTGATTTTGAGTGTTTAATGGCTTGTTTGGACTTGGGAATTGTTGGAATGGACTTCTAAAATGCCTTGAATTAAATTTATGGGATTTATACCATGTTTAAGGGAGTTCACGGCTGTAAACTTGGAGTTTACGGCCGTAAACTCTCCCATGGTCTTGAATAATTGATTTAGGGCACTTAGGATAATCACATGTGATTCTAGTAATTTTTCCAAGCCTTGTTATGAATTTAGGGCATCATTGGACATATATTTAGGAGTTTACGGCCATGGGGCATGTTCTATGGCTGTAAACTCTCAAATGTAGGCTTTTGATGTGTTTAAGGTCCTTAAACTATTTTTGGTTGGTCCTATGATTTATTCCAAGGCTTTTGGTGGTGTTGGATGGCTTTCTAACACCTTGAAATTGAGTTTACACCCATTTTTAAGGAGTTTACGGCCCAAGCACAAGCCTTGGCCGTAAACTCATATAAATCCCTCAAAAATTATGTTTAAGGTGTCTAAATTCTAAAACCAATATCCTAAAATTCATATCTAAGTCTTATAAGTGATTTGGAAGGGTTTAAGGTCATAAAAACCCCTTTTATATGAGTTTACGGCCCAAGCATGTGCCTTGGCCGTAAACTCCTTCAAACCTCTGAAAATCCATGTCTAAAATGTTTTAAGTCCATTCCTTGAAGTCATTTAGCCATATCTAGGTCCCAAAATTGTCTAGGAGGGGTTTAAGGGCTCAAAACCCTTCAAACTTAGTGTTTACAGCCTAGGCATCTTCCTGGGCCGTAAACTCATATGTCATGTCCAATCCCATGATTAAATATCGAATTTGGAAGTCAAATAAGCTATACAATGAGGTTAGGAAGTTACCTTAAGGATTTGAGGCCTTAAAATTGAGTTTTGGACCCTTAAACTTGGATTTAGGAGAGAGGTTAGAGAGAGAGTAGTGAGAGAAAGAAAAAGCTTCAAATGATAGCTTGAACATGTTTAAATAGGTCCTAAGTTCGGGACACGGTGGAATTCTACCCGATACCGACGTTAAACGGGGCTTTTGGTCGCACCCGATTAAGTTGTCGTTACCCGATATGGTTGATTCTAGAAATGTTCCGATCACTAATACGAGGTGTTAGAATGAGTTCTAAGGGTATTAGGACACTCATTAAGTCATAAAATAAAATCCACATTAATGACTTAATTAATTGATGGAAAATCGGAAACGAAATCGGAAACGGCGATTGGATGATCGGAACGAGTTGCGAAAAGGGGTACAAGAAATGAAATGAAATTTCGGGTTGTTACATTATCCCCCCGTTAGAGGGAATTTCGTCCCGAAATTCAAAGATTTGAACACAAATTGCGAATCGAAAAGAGATTTGAGGATGAATCTACTGCTTCGGGTCTTCACGCTTCCATGTGGAATCGAGTCTCTACTTGATGTTCCAGTGAACCCTCACTATCGGGAAGCGTCTAGGTTTTGTTAGGTAGATACTTCTTAAAGACCGAGACGTGAAATACCAGGGGAATATTACTAAGTTCCGAGGGTAATCGAAGTTTGTAGGCTACAGAATCAATCCTAATGACTAATGAGGATTTCGAAAAGTCATATGTTCCTTGGGATACGTGTTTCAGAATGTAACACGCCATCTCTCTCTCTTTGTTTACTACCTTGATGATGGATATTTTGATTACTAATTGAGGACTATGTTTATGAAGAGATTCGAATGGATAGTTAACAGCCGTGATTTTAATTAAATGGTTTCATTCTTGTACATTTTTAAGGATTGAAAACCCTTTTAGTAAACTATTTTAATTTGCAGGGTTATTTGTTTAAAACCGATTTTCAATTCTCCTTATATACTATCATATTGTATACTTCTCAGTTGATTTTTCATACTTATATTGATAGAAAACATAAAATATTATAAAGTCTGTAATAATACACCTAGGTTCGAGTGTAAAAGGCATCAATCATTTGATAATATAAATTACTATAATGTCCTTAATAATACACGTAGGATCGAGTGTAAAGGACAGTAATCATTAAATAACACCTAGGCTCGAGTGTAATATCCTTAATAATGACACCTAGGCCCGAGTGTAAAGGACATGTACGTTAGAACTAAGATAGTCGTAGATACTACTTTCCTAGTCGAAGAGTAAAGAGTGATCTTAAAGATTGGAGACACGTCCTTGTAACACTTCCATGGCTCGAGATAGTGGAGGACTAACCCTGTAACCAGAATCTCCGGTCGTAGGAGAGCGTGACTTGAGTGAGTTTGGTCCCTAACTTATTTTTTTTAACTCGGAAGGTCCCTATTGTTTGTTTTTGTTACACACTTGGTCCCTGTCTTACCTAAAAAGACTATTTTGCCCCTGATTTTTTAATTTATTTAAATAAACACACTCTCAAACCTACTCTCCTCACCTTACCCTACCTATCCCATCATTTTTCCATATTCAAATAATAGTCTTTTTAGGTCAGACAGGGACCAAGCGCGTAACAAAAACAAATAGAATGGACCAAACGCGTAACAAAAACAAACAGTAGGGACCTGCCAAGTTAAAAAAGTAAATTAGGGACCAAACGTGCAAATTACCCTAAACCATAGGGACCATTCGTGTAATTTACTCTTATTTTTTGTGGAAATAATATTTATTGGAGAAATAACAACTTATGAAATATATCATAAAGTATGACTATTTAGAAGTTATATTTATATCTTAATAAACTAGTTCAATTTATATAAAAGGTAGTACTATATAAAATAAGATATATATATATATATATATATATATATATATATATATATATATATATATATATATATATATTCATATCTTAATAAACTAGTTAAAATTTAGATAAAAGATAGTTTTATATAAAATAAAATATTTATTTTTGACTAGTTATATATATATATATATATATATATATATGTGTGTGTGTGTGTGTGTGTGTGTGTGTGTGTGTTTGTGTGTGTATGTGTGTTTGTGTGTGTGTGTGTTGGGAATTCTTTATAAAAATGATTGATTTTTATAAAGAAAACATGTATGTGTATATAAACTATCCATGAGACAACTTTTGTCTTCTTTTGGACATGCTTTAAGGGAGGAGACCAAGCATGGCCTTCTTTTGCCATGCTTGGGACAAAGTTGTTTCTCCTTTTACTTTATGGTATCCTTTCACTTTTTGGTCATTATATAAGAGAGATGAAGGGTTTTTGATACCCTTCTTGCAAGCTTCATTTCTTCCTCTTCTTAGAGCCAAATCCGAGAGCTCCATGCTCTCTAGAGGATTGCAAAAATTTGAATTTGAAGGCTCTTCTTCTTCTCCATTCTCTTGCATTTTGATGCTAGACAAAGTCCATTTGTTGCTTTACATTTGTGCATATATTTGGTATATATTTCAAAGGCTTATGAACAACAAATTACAAGTGAATACTAGCATGTTTTGATGGTTCTACTCTTGCTTGGTGGATACTTGTAGAGAACTCTTGCTTTAGAGTTTCATGCCATACTTCATCAACTTTCAACCTCCCATGAGGATCAAAGTCTTCAAAGGCTGTTATGCTTTCCCTTATATGGTTGTTTTAATCTTTCTAACTCTTGCAAAATCATCATTGATGGGTAAAATTGTTTTAGTTTTATTCACCAATTTTAAAGCTTCCGTTGTCAATTTTGCCGGTTGTGAAACCGATTTTTTTGAATAAAAACCCAACACCCACATAGGGCAATCATTAATGATGTGTTAGCGGCTGTTCATGCTTATGACCACTACGACTTCGATTGATTCGTGTTTAGGTATTGTGCTCTGAACATCATAACTTCTTCATATGATCTCATATTTTAACGATCTTTATATCTACGCGTTTCCATTTAAATCTACTACAATTTTCGTTTAGATTATTCCCGTTAAAAATAATATATTTTTACTTACCATTTTATATAAAAAAAACGTTCATACATATATTAATAAAGAACACATGTATATAAAGCTCGTAAGTAAAATATATTACTTTTTAATTGGAGTAATCTAAAAGAAAGTTGTAGTAGACTTAAATACGAATGTGTGGATATATAGATCGTTAAAATATAAGATTGTATGAAAAAGTTATGATATTTAGAAGACAAGGTTTATGTTAAACCACAAGACCTAATCAACCAAACAGTTTAGATTTCTCTTAGTAAAGAGTAATATACTTTTACTTATGATTTTATAAAAAAAATGCATACATATTTCATAAAAAAACACATGTATATAAAGATCATAAGTAAAAATATCACCGGCTACACCAACTAAGCCAGAAGAATGACTTAATAGGGTAATATATTTCTCACTTTGTACATATTTAATCCTTAATATTTTTTCACATTTAACCCATAATTTATATATATATATATATATATATATATATATATATATATATATATATATATATATATATATATATATATATATATATATATATATATATATTGCAAGTCATTGTTGTTTTTATACACATTCAATACTTATGAACAATTTATTTAGATTTTTCTCACAACATCCTACATAGGACAATCATTAATAAGATGTTCTGGGTTGTTCATGCTTGTGACTACTACGACATCGTTTGTTGCGTATTAGGTCTTATGCTTTGAACGTTATAATGTCTTCATACGATCTCAAATTTTAATAATCTTTATATGTACACGCTCCCATTTAAATCTACTGCAATTTTGTTTAGATTATTCTCGTTAAATATAATATATTTTTACTTACGATTTTATAAAAAAATGTTCATTCATATATTAATAAAGAACACATGTATATAAAGATCGTAAGTAAAAATATATTACTTTTTAACAAGAATAATCTAAAAGAAAGTCGTAATATTCTTAAATACGAACGTGTGGATATATAGATCGTTAAAATATCAGATTATATGAAGAAGTTACGATATTTAGAACACAAGATCTAAGCAACCAAACTGCTTAGATTTCTCCTATTAAAAAGTAATAGATTTTTACTTACGGTTTTATAAAATAAACCGTATATATATATATATATATATATATATATATATATATATATATATATATATATATATATATATATATATATATATATATATATATATATATATAAAGAACACACATATAAAGATCGTAAGTAAAAATATATTATTTTTTAACGGGAATAATCTAAACAAAAATTGTAGTAGACTCAAATACGAACACGTGTATAAAGATCGTTTAAACCTGAGATCATATGAAGAAGTTACGATGAACGCTGGATATAAATCTCATTAAAATCCGTGATCATATGAAGAAGTTGCGACGTTCAAAACACAAGACTTAAACGAAACATAAAACATAAGCAACAAAGCAGCTGAGGTTGCAGTGACAATAAGAAAGAACAACCCCGAATACCTCATTAATAATTGTTTCACGTACTATGTTTTAAGAAAAATCTAACGAAACAGGTCATAAGTATGAATATGTACAAAAAAACAACAAAGACTTTGCAACAAAAAAATGATAATAATATTAATGACTAAATGCTTATAAAGTGATAAATATATTACTCTATTAAGCTATTTTTTGTAATTTACTTAAAATATAGGGTTATAAGGACTGAATGTATATAGTTAATAAGTTGAATGAACAAATATATAAAAAAAAGGAATAACCAAAATATATATAAATTAAAAAATATATTACCTTTTTAAGTTATTATCTCATATTAAATATATAAAATCATATAAAATTAACATCTATTTCTTAATCGTAATAAATTACGAGCATAAAATTTATATGAGTTATAAGATAGAGATCAATAATTTAATATTTTGAAGCTAATATTTTATGTATTACCAAAAATGCCCTTGCAAAGTCTTAACTAATTAAACCTACAAACTGATTAATAGTAATTGAAAAAATATTTTGTAACTTTTCTATAATTATTTTAAGATTATAAGATAAAAAGGGATACAATAATTGGGAAATCGCTAACCTACCCCTAAACCTTCTCCAACTCACCCTCCCTCATACTCATTGTATCCAACCTTTTACCAAACCACCCCCTATTTAAACTTTTTTTTTTCTTTTTTGTCGATTTTTGAACCTTTATATATATATATATATATATATATATATATATATATATATATATATATATATATATATATATATATATATATATATATATATATATATATATTCAAATGAAAATAATTATTAAAACCAAGAATATTATAACAAATTTGGATCACATATTTTTGTTTTGCCTCAAAATCTTCTCACATACCGACATGACGGACAAAATTAATATTCATATTATCGCATATTACAAATCTGTTGCTTAAACGTTCCAGCGTATCTGGACGACGTAACGGATAATAATCATATACGAATAATTATTTGAGAATATGCATATACTCACGCCGGTAGGCAGAAGGGTTTTGCAGTAAAAAACTATATGATCAAGATTTATTCTCGTGTTCTTCATTATTTAATATTTCTCATATATATATATATATATATATATATATATATATATATATATATATATATATATATATATATATATATATATATATATATATATATATATATACCCTCCCCCCATTTAAAAACATTTTGAATGTTGGAATAGTAGATGTGTTTGTAATAACGTTGTGTAAATATATATATATATATATATATATATATATATATATATATACTAGTTTATAACTCGTGGGAACCATGGTTACAAAATTAAAATTGGTAATATAAATCAGAAAACTAAGTTGTTAAAATAAACATATATTATTAAAAAATAAGGAATTATAAAAGGAAAATGTAAACATAATAAGTGTAACCAATTTTGGTAGATATAGGTGCGGTGGGTAATATTAACATATTTTGATATCTTTTGTTACCATATAGAATTTATGAGTATTTATGAATATATAAGTTATAAAATGAAATTCAAATTGGGAAACTAAAATAATGAGATGTAGCGTATTATTGATTTAATGGTTTGACACATGGCGGAATGAGATTAATCTTATTCATTTATTATATATATATATATATATATATATATATATATATATATATATAGGGTAAAGTGAATATACCTAACAACTTTATATAAGCTTAGGTACCTAACCACATCATACTACGTAATTTTGTATCATATATGCATTGTAATCACCCAAAGTTCTTAAAATTCAACCTCATAACTTGATTGCTTCCAAAATCTTTGGACCTTCACCATTATCTTCTTTCAAATGACGTCTTTCTATCGGAGACCCCTTGGTGGGCTTCATATACTACCGTTGCAAATTAAATGGTGTAGGAGGAATATAATGGTGAATGTTTGAAAATCTTGGAAGTAAATCAAGTTAAGGGTTGAAGTTTAAAATCCTTAGACGATTGCAATGGAAATATAATGCAAAACAATGTAGTATAATATGGTTAGGTACCTAAGCTTATATAAGGTTGTTAGGTATATTCACTTTACCCATATATATATATATATATATATATATATATATATATATATATATATATATATATATATATAATATATATATATATATATATATATATATATATATATATATATCTCCCCCCCCCCCCCCCCCCCCCCCCCCCATTTAAAAACATTTTGAATGTTGGAATAGTAGATGTGTTTGTAATAACGTTGTGTAAATTTTCTGTTATATTTATGGCCTCATATATGTAACACTAAGAAAATTAGATTTCTGGGTTTTTACTTGTAAAATTTTAGTTTTTTCATAGAAAATAAAAAGGTAAACATCAGTCCTCCATGCATCAACTAGTTCCACAACCAAATATTATAAAATCAGGACAATATCCATATTTATATAGTTAATGTTAAAAAATTTCTACGTCAATACCTCATCGATGTGACATATTAAACTCTTGTAACAAGATAATCATAACTTATGGTAATATTGCGTTAGTGACATACAATTTTTTGTTTCTTTTATATTGGATATGATGTTACGGGCTTAATAGTACATATATTGTCAACATTTTTATTAAGGTTGGTTGTTTGATAATTATTTAAACCGATAATGACTTAACAAGTATGTTACTGGGAGTTTGTTTTTTTATCTAAAGCTCTCATATATCTATCATATATGTTACAATATCCTTTGATACTGTATCAAAGAAGATCTCACATTCAAGACACTTAGAAAATAGTAGTTTCTTGTACAAATTATTCAAGATCAAACTATTATGAGTACATATATATCTCTATGCAAACAACATTTATTGAATATACGTTTGATACCATTGTACAAAAATCACTAAGTAAGTCCATGGTAATTAATTGAAATATTTGTATCAATTCACAAATGATCAAAATGGGTTAGTTTTTGCCATGATTGGTACTTGTACAATCCACATAGTACAAAACAAACCACACCTTATTTTTTTAATCAAAAAATGGAATAAGAGGCAAATAATTGATGGGTCCATAACCCGACTCAACAATGATTTGGATTTGCCACCACAAACTTAGAATTGATTTCTCATGGGTCCAAAAATTTGACCCATTGACCCGACACTTGAACAGCTTCATATTGACACAACTACAACTACTACTACTACCACTACCCCACCCCCAATTCCACACACCATTTAAAACCCTCATCCAACCTTCCTTCTTCAAAAAACAATCTTTTATTCTCTCTTCAAAAGTTTCAAACAATCTCTGCACAATGTCCCCTTAATCCTAACCCTAGAGAGAGACAGAGAGAGAGAGAAAGAGATAGACAGTTAAAGAAGAAGAAATGAAGTATATCAGAACAGGCAGTTTCAAGAGGCTCTTCTCTATGAAGCGCCATAGCTTGGAAGATTTACCAAAAGAATGCATTCTTATGAAACAAGATTCGTTCAACAATGGTGAAACAGAGTCTTTCAAGAAACCCACATGGAAATGCTTCTCTTTCGAAGAGATTTATGTTGCCACTAATGGTTTTTCCTCAGGTAATCCCAAATCTTTTCCAAGTACCAAAAGGGTTTGTTTTCATAGTTCTTTGCTCAAAAACAAGCGAACCACGAATGGAAGTTGCAAAGATTGAATCTTTATATGGATTAATGTCGTTAAATGATGAATTGCTTTCATGGGTATCTCCAAAATTTGAATATTTTTTGTGGGATTTATTCTTTTTCTAGTGTCATTAACTTTTTTCTACATGGGTGTTTCAGAAAACATGGTTGGAAAAGGTGGGTATGCAGAGGTTTATAAAGGAGTGTTAGAAGATGGGCAAACGATTGCTGTGAAAAGATTAACACAAACATCATGTGACGAAAGGAAAGAGAAAGAGTTCTTGACAGAAATAGGGACACTTGGTCATGTAAATCATCCAAATGTTTCATCACTCTTGGGTTGTTGTATTGATAGTGGTCTTTATCTCATCTTTCAATTCTCATCCAAAGGTTCTGTGGCTTCGCTTCTTCATGGTAACACTTCCCAACTTTTTTCTTGTTTTCTTTCATAAAAAGTTTCTTAATTATTAGTACTAACTTGTTACAATACAAAAAGAAAATGTCAAAATGAAGATTTTAAGCTTTTTATAATGGTTACTAGGCAAGAAACTAGAAATAAAATGGTTAAAATAATTCATTATGCACATTTTAGTGTTCTTTTTGCCTAGTTGTTTGTTTGCGACAAAATTACAATTAGAATGATTAAAACATATTTACTCATAAAAAGAGTCGGTAACCATATTTAGAGAACATTTATTGCATAAAATAAGCACATACATGATATGTATATGAGTTATCGATACTTAAAGATTGTAGGGTCACTAATAACTATTTACTTCCAAACAACACTATATTTAATATTTGTACTTGTAAGTTTTTTTTGTTAATTGCAAATAAGACCATGCATATTCAATATTTGTACTTGAAAGATTTTCTTTTAAGCATCTAATATATATAACAAAAACATTTATCCGTGTTTTTTTTTATGAAGAATTAAAATGATTTTTGATTAAAATTTATATTTTAAAATTATATATAATATTTTGTCTTATCTGTTTATGGTAGATGAGAATTTACCGGTTATGGATTGGAACACGAGGTACAAGATTGCCATTGGGTCCGCTAAGGGTTTACATTACTTGCACAAAGTATGTCCAAGAAGAATTATTCATCGCGACATTAAAGCTTCAAATATTTTGGTGACAAAAGATTTTGAACCACAAGTAAGCAATTTAAATTTAACACACTTTAACTAATAAAATTCTCAGTTAAATTAAATTTCACAAGGTTAATTAATATCGTAATAACTTGTATTATCATTCATAGATATCGGATTTTGGGCTTGCAAAATGGCTTCCTTCGCAATGGACACACCACTCTATTGCTCCAATCGAAGGAACATTTGGGTAATTTCAATCGTTAGATTTTTATTCTTTTTATTATGATTTAAAATACATTCTATTTAAAAAAATTGATTCATCCATAAAAAGCAATTGTTTTTCTCGAATTTTATTATATTATGTAGATGAATCAATTTTTTAAATAAAAAAGCACCTACTTTAAAATACACCTACTAATATTATTTTTGTTGACAGACATTTGGCTCCCGAGTATTTTATGCATGGCGTTGTGGATGAAAAAACCGATGTTTTTGCTTTTGGTGTTTTTTTACTTGAAATTTTATCGGGCAAGAAATCTGTCGATGGGTCCCACCAAAGCTTGCATGGTTGGGTAATGCCAACATTTATGTTTGATTAAAGTTTTTAAAATTCTTAGCCAACTATATATATCTTATTACTTATATATACATTAATACATATAACATATATATAATTTGAATTTTTTGATTTTATAGGCAAGACCAATATTAAACCAAGGTGAAGTGGAAAAAATTGTGGACTCAAGACTCGAAGGGAAATATGACTATTTGCAACTTAGTAGACTTGCTTTTGCAGCATCTCTTTGTATTCGAGCATCCTCCACGTGGCGCCCTACGATGAGCGAGGTGTGTATTCTTTTTTAATATTTTTTCAAATATGTTTCGAGAATCTAGTAAAAACATTAAATTATATTAAGTTGTATTAATCTTTTTTAAAGGTTGTCGTTTTCGATGTTGCTCATTCTTGGATGCTTAAACCATGCGTAGGGGACCATGTCTGAGCTCAAAAAATATATTTAACTATTCAAAAAAAATATTTAACTATTCAGATTGATTTTAATTATTTTGTTGTGAAGAATATTCTTAGAATTTTAAATGATGAATAATGGTTTAATTAGTTATAGATGAACTGAATGTAATTAACCAAGCTTAAACAAGAGGATAATCACCTTTAAATTTATTTTCTTGTTCCTTTATGATTCCAATTAACACCCTACCACGATATTTTACTTGTCTTTTCTACACATATTAAAAATAAATAAAATATTATATCATAAACCGACAATAGGTCTTATATAAATACCACGTTTATTAATTAATAAAAACATAAAAACAACTTTGCATGTTAAACAGTTAAAAAAAGAGGCTTAATTTAAAAAATAGATCTTAAAGCCGACATACATTAATTAGAGATTAAATTTTCGTTTTCTTGAGAACCAAATTTCGGTATATAATATAAAAATAAGATTATATGTATATAGCATACATTAAATTCGTCCTGTTGTCATCTTCCCACCCGTGTGTTTGCGTGGACGCATATATAATTTGACTATCATGGACGTTCATTTTCTTTCTTCTAATAATCAAAATGATGAAAATTACAATAAGGACGTTTTTAATTTTATCTAATATGGATTATTATTATTATTGATAATGAAAGATCACCTTGCTACATTGTCATAGTCAATATTGGGCCATTTTTGTCTTTTTCTTATGTAATCAACTATTTTAGCACTAGGGTTAACCTTTTTTTCTTCTTGTCTTTTTGTTAAGAAATCATATCCTTGTTTCATTTATTATATCAATATTTTTACATAAGAGTTATTGTGTTAGGCTTAACAACAATTACTTGATTATGCATAATTATGCTTCGTATTATATGCATAATTGATACTTAATGTAAAAAGAACATATTGTAAATTAATGTTAAATCGTGAGATTAATCTTTATTCTTGTTTTATAGGTACTTGAGGTAATGTTTGAAGAAGAAATCGATAAAAATAGATGGAAAATGCCCGATGAAGAAAAGGAAGAACACGATGAGTTTTGGGGTTTTGAGGATTTGGAGTTTGAATCTTGCGACAGTAGTAGAGAAAGTACTTTCTCGGCTTCTCTCCAAGATTCAATCTCAACAACAACGAGCAGTTAGTAATTAAGTCATGTGTATAAATACTTATCTTACATCAATAATGCAGTTTGTAAGTCATATATGTGATCAAGTAGTTTAATTTGATTCCTAATAGTGTTATTTTGTGAGTAGGGTATATACACATTGGAACCACAACATACCTTATTATGTATATGACAAGTTTTTGTCACATCAATATGATATATGCAAGATTATTTAGGTAATTCATGCTTTGATATTTAATGCAAATTAAAAAAAGAATGTTACCATGACTTGTATAATTAATTTGCATTGGAAACTTGTAAGATGTAAGAAAGTGGTTATTGGAATTAGATGACTCAATCATCTATCCACATGCACATGGCGGGTATCTGTGAGATTGCACAATTATGGTGGCTAGTGGCCAACTCAGCTGTTCGAGTCCAGCTCATAGTAATAATTCCACGTGGGACAACACCAGCATGTAGGGCATGAGACTGAAATGAGAGAACATAACCTTTTTTACAGCCTTCTTTTACTAAAATTTTACATAAAAAAAGCTTTAAAAACCGGTCGCATCTAGGACATGTGAAATTAAGAAAACCTTAGGGGTATATTAGATTTTTCCGATTTAAAAAAAAATGGTAAATTTAGTTAGAATTTTTTGAGGTTTTGGATCAAAAAGGTTTAGATATACACCAATGGTCCAAATTTAGATATTTGTGTTGGTTTTGGTTCCTCAAGGTGACAAGCATTACTTCTTACCGTTAACTTGTACCATGTGCTTCTAAGGCCACGAGAGATTTTGTTCTTCCACTTTTCTCTCTCATTGTACTACATTGGATGAATTAAAAACAAGACTTTGTCACAATATGTGACAAACAAAAGGTTATCATACAATGTTGCAACTTGCAAATAACCATTCATGTCTTTACCTAAAAGACTACATCAACCGTTTATCAAACCAAGTACATATTGTCTATATGAAAAGCATAGAAACATAACATAATCCTGTAAACCAAACAAACAACTATGCAAATACTAGTGAACCCAAAAGTTTTTACCATGGAAAAGATCATGTTCAAGTTGCTAATGGTTCAGGTTTGCATATTTCTCATGTTGGTCATTCTAAAATTCCTAGTTTAGGTCGATCGCTTGTTCTTAAAAATGTCTTGCATGTTCCTCAAATTAATAAGCACCTTCTTTCTGCTGCTAGATTTGTTTCTGATAACAATGTATTCATTGAAATTTACCCTAATGCTTTCTTTGTTAAGGACATACTCACAAAGAAAACTCTTCTAGTCGGTAAAAGCAAAACATGTCTCTTTCCGGTGCCAATCAGTCATACTTCTCGTTATGTTGCATCAAGTACCAAAGTTTCGTCGTCTCAGTGGCATCAACGTCTTGGTCATCCTACTTCAGCAGTAGTCAAGTCAATTTTAAAGTCAAATAAGTTAGATGTTTCTTTTAATAATGTATCTTTAGTTTGTGATGCATGTCAACGTGCAAAGAGTCATCAACTCTCTTATAGTAATTCTGTTCATGTTACTTCTTCACCACTTGAGCTTGTTCACACTGATGTTTGGGGACCAGCTCAAGTGTCTAGTGGAGGTTTTCGATATTATGTTAACTTTCTTGATGATTATAGTCGTTATACTTGGATATATCTCATCAAACATAAATCTGATGTTTAACAAGTTTTTTATAATTTCCAAAAACATGTTGAACGACTTTTAAATGCCAAAATCCGTACCATTCAATCTGATTGGAGTGGTGAGTATCATAATCTTCATAAATATTTTCAACAATCTGGTATTTCTCATCGTGTGTCATGCCCGCATACATCGCAACAAAATGGAATGGCGGAAAGAAAGCATCGCCATATTGTTGAAACCGGTTTGGCTCTTCTAGCTCATTCTTCCATTCTTATGCATTTTTGAGATGAAGCTTTCTTAACAGCCTGTTACTTAACAAATCGTATGCTAAGTCGTACCCTAAATAATTCTACTCCCATCACACGTCTTCTCAAAATAAGGCCTGATTACACATTTTTGCTAATTTTTTGGATGTGTATGTTGGCCAAGTCTCTGAAAATACAACACTCATAAACTTGCTTTTAGATCCACTCTATGTGTTTTCTTAGGGTACAGCTGAATGCACAAAGGGTACAAGTGTTTAGACAAGCAAACCGGTCGAATTTATATTTCACGTGATGTAATATTTGATGAATCTCGTTTTCCATTTGCTACATCTTTCACTTCTACAATACCCTCACCTACGTCAAAGGGTGTCTCTTTCCCTCAAATCGAACCAATTCTAGCGAATGACCATCTACGGAAATATGACTTATCGTTTCTATTAGCTAATCGTTTTGATGCAGCTGCAACGCCTCTTGCCTCTGTAATGAATATTCCGAGAACCAACATATCTTTTCCGATGACTCAACAACAGGAAAATTCATCATCTCAACAACATGAAAACTCGCCATTGACTCATACTGTTCAAACTACAGAACCTGCTTCTGCTGTTACCGAAGATACAACCGCTGAAATTATTGTTACCAATGATGGCTCCACTACTGTTACCAACGCCGACATCGGAACTTCTACAAGCTCACCGTCTCCTGCTAACTCATCTTCACCTCCTCTGGGGGTCACTACACGTGCACTAGCAAGAAAATCCTTCCCTCAACAATTCACTGATGGCACAATCCTGTATAATCCAAATCGCCCTACGTTTTTTGCTGAGCCTAACTCTCATCATTTGGCTCTTTCTGTTCCAAAATGGTGTCTTGCCATGGAAGCTGAATTTGATGCACTTCAGAAAAATAAAACTTGGGTCTTGGTTCCACGACCCACTGGGGTAAATATCGTTGGTTGTAAGTGGGTTTTCAAGCTTAAACAACATCCAGATGGCTCTATTGACAAACATAAGGCACATCTAGTTGCGCGTGGTTTCACCCAACAATATGGTATAGATTATCAAGATACATTTAGTCCAGTGTTTAAGCCAGCCACAATTCGGTTAATTCTTATCCTTTCAGTTTCAATAAATTGGCATCTTCAACAAATTGATGTTAGCAATGCGTTTCTGCATGGTATCTTGAATGAAGATGTTTACATGAAGCAACCTCCAGGTTTTGAAGACTCTACTAAACCTCACTATGTGAGCAAACTTCAAAAAGTAATTTATGCCCTAAACAATCGCCTCGTGCTTGGTTTTCCCGACTTAGTGATAAGTTACACCAACTTGGTTTTCGTTCATCTAAAGCTGACACCTCTCTTTTGCTTTTTTCATCATGGGACACATATTATCTACATGTTGGTCTATGTAGATGACATTGTTATTACAAGTTCTTCTCAGGCTCTTGTTGACAAATTAGTACACACTTTATCTTCTTCGTTCCCAATCAAGGATCTTGGACGTCTCCATTATTTTCTAGGTTTTGAGGTCACTCACAATTCAGGGGGAATCACTTTACTACAATAGAAGTATGCCTCTTATCTGCTTCATCGAGCTCACATAAAGAATTGTAAGAGTGTCTTAACTCCCATGTCTATTGTAACGCCCGTAGATCCGGGCTAGTCAATTTAGAGACGATAAGCATCAAAAATGAATTTTTGATGGAAGATTATTTAGAAGGATTAATCTTAACCAAGTTTTATAATATGTCACAAGGTTTCCGTGCATATAAAGAACGCCAAAATCCGAGTTATAACAAAGAAGTTATGACCTGTCGAAGTTTCGCGACAGAACTGGCACGACACAACGTGACGTAAATAGTGAATTTACGTTAGAGCGATATTTATCCAACACAATCCAAATGAGAATTTAAGATCTCATCGATATTAGTCCAACGATAAAAAGACAGACGATAACGGAGTTCAGATGAAGGAGTTATGAGTTTATAACGGAGTTTTCATGTTCCGGCCTACTAAAAATAATATATAAGTAATATAATTATAATATATTAAAAATAAAGTCAATGGAGTCTAAACGAGAGTTGTAGAGCATAATCTCACCTTCGCGTCGATATAAATAATGTCGAAAACGGAGTTCGTATGCGAAAGTTATGAATTTATGAAGTTCGGGGCGCGAAACCCCAAAACTGTCAGAGACCATGACGTGGCAAGTCTCCTGACACCTCCGAGAGTCCCCCAGATGCAACTTGGGATGATGCATGCAGTAACGATCAAGCCCACGACGTGACAAAAGGTTCCACGATGTGGCAAGGGCCAGTTTTGCCCTATAAATAGATTTAAAGAGCCAGCTGAGTTTGGTTGCTCATTCTCTCATCTCTCTCCCATATTACATCGATTTACGTGCAAAGAAGTACCCCCGAAGCCCCGATATCAATCCCAAGACCCGAAGCAAGTTCCGAAACCCGAAGATCCCGAGAAGAAAAGAGTTTCCGATCCGAAGCTCTGCCCGCGAGAAACCCGGTGTGTGAAGTGATCCCGGTTTCACCGAAGAATACTACTTCTACAAGTCGTAGTGCTGTCCGATCATCTTCTTATCAAGTGAGTGTATAGTCACTTTCATCTTACACATAGATATGAAGTATTTTATAAAATACGTGCTATGTGTATATATATTGTTGTTTATACGTGTGAGTATGTGATCACTTTCTTCTAATATATATATATATATATATATATATATATATATATATATATATATATATATATATATATATATATATATATTAAGTATTTGCTATGAAATACGTGCTATGTGTTTATATATTATTGTTTATTTGAGATGAGTGTGGAATGGATGTTTTATATAGGTATTAAATGAGTTAATATGTATATGTATTTTATATTTACAAATATGTTGGGTAGAACATAGGTAGATGAATTAGATGATGTGTGATGATAATTAGGTGATGAGAAATAGGTGATAATAATTAGGTGATGATAGAAAGGTGATGATAGATAGGTGATGATAAATAGGTGATGTGAGATGAGAGGAGATACCATAACCTTGACCAGCGATGTGGCAATTTGGCGATGTAGTCATCTACCAGAGTATAGATGGCGACCACGGACTATTCTAGATGACCCCGCGGAAACACCACCAGGCTCATAACCTGTATGTGATGAATTACGAGTCCAGTCAATGTTGTGGCTACGTATTCATGCGATGATACTCTAACCCTTACTATGAATCATGAGTCCAGGAGATGTTGTGGCTACGTATTCATGCGATGATAGACTAACCTTTACTATGAATTACGAGTCCACGTGATGTTGTGGCTACGTATTCATGCGATGATAGTCTAAACCTTATTATGATTTACGAGTCCAGGCGATGTTGTGGCTGCGTAATCATGCGATGATACCCTAACCCTTACTAGACATATATTGAGGGAGTGATCCCCGAATTAGTATTGTCTACGCAATGTAGGCGATGATCCTTAGGAAAAGTTCTTAGGAACAAGCATATAAGGATATAAGATGTAAGGAGATGAGCGGTAAATATGATATAGGAGATGACCCTTAGGATAATATCTTTAGGGAAGATTAAAAGAAGATAATGGGGATGGGTGATTGGGTTGATTGTTTGATGATTGAATATAATAATTATATTATTGTGGGTTGAAAACCCTATATGCTCACCAGGCTCCCAAGCCTGACCCACTCAGTTTAATTGTATCACAGGTATCGATACGAAGCTGCTTTGCATTGAGAGATTAAAGGAGATGTAAATCACTAGAGTAAATAAATGCATGTTCTGTTTATGCTTATGTGTCTGTATCGGAACATGACATCCCGAGGTTTTATTATTTAATGAAAATACATTCTCTTTGAGAAATGTTTTGATAAGTTTTTATCATATCTTGTTTTGGGAACAAATTCCACAACCGTTTTCTTTAAACGATTACTCTGATTTTAAAAACAAAGCATAAACAAATCGGTCTTTTCTGGCTGTGAAATTGGGGATGTCACATCTATTACTGATAAACTTAAGAAGGACTATGGAAGATTGTTGAATGATGATGATGCTTTCAAATGTAGAAGCATGGTTGGAGGTTTGCAATATCTTACTTTGATACTTTTGCAGTAAATAAGGTGTGCAAATATCTCTCAAAACGCACCGATATGCATTGGGAAGCTGCAAAATGTATACTTAGATATATAAAGGGAACTGTTAATACTAGACTTCACATTTGAAAGTCCAACTCTACACTATTAAGTGTATTTACAGATGCTGACTGTGCAGGATGTTTAGATTATCGCAGGTCTACTGGTAGATTTACAGTATTTTTGGGTCCAAATCTTATTTCATGGAGCTGACGTAAACAACCAACAGTGTCTCGTTCAAGTACAGAGGCGGAGTATAAAGCTTTGGCAAATGGTATTGCTGAAGTCACATGGGGGCACTCCTTGTTTAATGAACTGAAAGTATGTCAACCACGAGCACCTGTTTTTATGGTATGATAATTTAGGAGCAACCTATTTAATAGCAAATCCGGTATTTCATGCACGAACGAAGCATATAGAAGTTGATTTTCATTTTGTTAGAGAATAGGTGGCCATGGGTGCTCTTGATGTTCGCTTTATATCTTCTAATGATCAGGTTGCTGATGGATTCACCAAGCCAGTTACACGTCATATGTTGGATCATTTTAAATACAATCTAAACCTTTGTTCCGATTGAGATGGGGGGGGGGGGGGGGGGGAATGTAAACAGGGGGACTATCCTAAGAAGCAATAGAAATTTGGATAACACTAATTTGTAATTATCTATTAGTTTGTTGTATAGATAAAGGTCCTAAAGTATTGGATTTATCTCTTGTATCTGTTATATATATGGAATATATCCCGACGTGAATTCTAAGGCAAAGTAATCTTATTATTGTTTTTACTTTTCTTTCATCTCCAATGTTGATTGTGATGTGGTGGAGATGTTAATGTGATGGTATAATTGTTAAACATGGATATAGTTATGCAGTAACATATATGATACCTTGTAAACATTAGCAAAACTGTTAACATAAGTTTATTTAAAGAACACTTAGGTTATTGCAAATATATACATTTTTCCTAGCACTATTAAAAGTGAAGTTTGAATTTCCATAAAGTTCCAACTCATCTCCTAGTCATTCAATAGTACACTTCCAACTTAAAGTATTTTCACATTTAACAATGACATATGCTAGTAGGTATACGCCATTGTTTGAGTGTAAGCAAACACTAGTGAGAATCTGACCTAGAAATAGGCCTTTCATAAAAGCTTAATCTAATCCCAAAACATCACTTAATCCAACTATGAACCCTTTCTTTAGTTCCCTTAAGCAAAAATACATTCTCTTAAACTGCCTTGTTTGGGATGAAATGTTAAGCTCAATAACTACCTCACGCTTTATAGTTGTACCCTTATTTATTGCTTGTAGTTAAATAATATAATCTCTTAACACATCATCTTACTTTATGTAATCACCAAAGACATGAATTCTAGCTGAAGCTTTTATCCTATAAACTTTGTGCATCAACACACTAACTTCATACTTTTTCTAAACTTGCACTTTAATGGCTCAAAAAGGCATTGTACGGTTTGAATTGACTTGGTCCATGATTTCCTTGGAGATTAATTTAGTAGTGCGATCCTTAATTTTCGTGTTTTCAGACAAGTGTGGTCATGATTAAAGTTTTTCACATACCAAAATTCACATGTCTTTGACCGAGATGCCTACTAGATCATCAATTTCATTAATTATTGTATTTTCACTGATATCTAAGCACACCTTCTTACTACAAGAAGAACTTCCTTTACTAGGTTGACATTTCCTATCTCTTTTGTAGTTTTGTACTTATATATGTCAAAAATGTCAAAGACAAATCAACTCTTGGGACATCATCTTGATTTTGGTTTAATAGAGACAATCTAGCAACAATAATTAGGAAATGGGTCTACGTATGTCCTTACCATATCAATTTCCCTTAATTATGAACATATGTACATCTTTCAGAGTGTCACATCCCCAAACCGAAACGGCGGAAACGTTCAGGGGTGGAGGACGTTATGTAATGTATAACAACAATTGCGTCATAGTCATCAAAGTAAACACAACCATTACATTGAATATATAAAAGATATTTACATCTATTCAAATTATTTTCATATACACCAAAAGTAGAAAAAAATATAAAGACGTGACTGTATATGCTCCGTCTTCTCAAAAGCTGGCGGGAGTACCTATCTATTGATTTCCTGAGAATACAAGCGATTTTGAAAGAGTATTAGCATAAAGCTGGTGAGTTCATAATGTTGGGTTTTGAGCATTCTAACACTTCTAAGTGTACATGCAACCCTAAATACCTTGGATCTATGTTTTCTCTATTATACATGCAAATAAGAACATCCAAGGTATTATCCTAATCTAACATACAAAACAATGAGTGTAACAAGATAGAATACATACCTCTTTGATGTAGAAAGTCTTCATGAAGCTTGAGTGCCTAGCCCCAATAGTGTGGAAGCCTCAAATGGAATCACAATCATCAAAACACTTAGAATAACTTGAGAGAGTTCTACACTTCATGAAATCGGCTAGCCCTTTGTTACTCTCACTAGTGGCCGATTTTTGTCAAGAATAAGATCTTTATATAGTGTTACAATTAGGGTAAATCCTTAATTGTCATGGCTTTCCATTTCCTTGGATCCATGAGTTCAAATACACCATGGAGCATCCATGGATCATCCTATGGGTTTTAGCCCAACTTGATTATCCATGGAGCATTAGCCCACTATATAAGTATGGATGATTTACACAATCAACCCATATATTTAATTAGTCTTCTTTTGATCACTTAATTAACCCTAGATTAATTCTTGATCAATACTAATTAAATAATCTTATTATTCTTATTATTAATATACTAGAACTTATAATATATTAATAACCATAAGTGTCTTATTTCTCTCATTATAGTCTATCCAAGTGCATGATGGTATGCAACCCAAATGGACCACACTGGGTTGGGTCAAGTCTTACCAATTATAGTTATGGACTTAGACATTAATCCAACAGTCTCCCACTTGGATAAGTCTAAAACTATTTATTGCGTATGACTTCAGGAACCAACTGGCAATCGTAGCTCTCAAAAGCTTCTGTCGAACTCTGACCTTGTAGATGAACTCTGACCTTGTCAATGACTTGTCCATTAGATAAGGGATCATATAATCCTCTGTCCTCATGATATCAGCCGGAAAAATACATGGAACAATGTTGTACTTATTGTCCAGCAATTTGTTTCCCGATTTTCGATTTGTTTGACAAAGAACTTAATCGAACACATCAATTCAGTTCTGACCGGCCGGTACATAGGTCACAACAAAATCATCGAGGGGCCCAGATATCGCTTCTATTTGTAGAAGGAACAGATAAACTTCGACTCATATGCTTGTTCTACTACTTGTTGAATTGTACACAAAGGCACGTTTTATAACATCAAGTTACTGATGCGTTTACGTGCAATCAATGCACAACCAACTCATATGTAACAACTCATATCTCTAGGTTTGAAGATTTATATGATATTACCATCTCACGATCACTCGAGATAAATTCCATGAAGTGATACAAGTGAGCGTGGGTTTATTCCAATACTCATAACTTATGAGCACTCATGAATGTTGTAGCAAACATTCCCATGACTAAACCCATTTAGCCATCTACAAACCCGATTCATGACAGTCTTGATTCATACCTACTTCCAACGTATGAACAACTGTGGAGTGTTTAAATAACTTAGTCATTCAGAAAGAATAACCTAGCTATTTTGGAAGTCAAAACATGCAAAGTGAAACACAATAATAATCGAATCTAATATGGTCTCAGAACCCTTTTGAATATAAATAAAACCACTTTTTATTTATCACCATATTGATTACACATTATTCAATGTTTCAAATAATCAACTTAAGACTTGAATAAAAACAACAGTCATCCCATGCTCCTAGCATGTACACTTTATTTTTCTAAACAATAGTTATGCCATACCCCAAGTATGCACACTATGTTTGTCTATGATCCTTACATTGTGATGTAGATCAATTGAACATGATTCCAATGATATTCATTTCACAATCCCAAATCCTTATTGTAAATGTGAGAATCCCCGATTCCTATCATTTACCAAAAATCTGTTAGATTTTAAACTTTTGTGCATTGATCCTCTTGTAATGATTATGCACGAAGTCAGAAAGACTTGACAACAATCATTACAGAGCATTCCAAAGGAGATCAGCTCCTTGGGAACATCCTTCTTGCATTAAGTTTCCTAATCTTACATAGATTGAATAATTTCTAACTTTGAAACATTTCCAGATCCCATTTTGACTATCACTTTTGAACAAGAGTTGCCTCCTTACAAATTATGTCAATATGGTCCTTCCAGAATTATCACTATACTTCCAATTGTCCTTGAGAAACCAATCTTTGGCAAACCTCAGATTGTCCTCGACAATTGCTTAATCACTTTTAGTCATATCCAGTTCTAGACTTTTCCCTTCTCAATGCCTTAAGCATTTGGAAAATTTAGAAAGGATGAATATTATAGCACGTGAAATCGATCCTATATCCGAAGCATATGGGACACGATTCATGATGTTTGACATAAAGACATGATACTAGACCAGTCTTTTGCTACAATATTTTTTATTTGTCATGTTTTTCAAAATTTAACTATGAAGAGGGATGCCGTAATCATAATCGAATTTTGAAAATGCAATATATATAGAATTTCTTCAAGTTGAACCATTCCAACACAAAATTCATATATATTCTTGACTAAAGATGATTAAAATCTCAATCTAAGCTTTAGAATTGAAATGAAGTATAATTTCCTCTCCCTTAATTATAGCAAAACAGCTTTTCAACCCCTGCAATTTCACGAATTGAAACTTTGTTTTCTATAATTAACGTTGCTAGCTTGCAATACTAATCATAATTATCATGCTCCCACTAACATGATGATTATTAGCATAACACTTATGCTCCCACTAGCTCTGACATATTTTCAGAAATCTGCTGGACTTCTGAAATTTAGATTCATACATCCTTTCTTAGATAGCTCACATGTGTGTCTAAACAATTTTCAGAACTACGAAAAGGGATGCTGTAATCATAGTCTCAATTGCTTAGGCATTTGCCATTTCTCACAAGTCCATGTTAGCGTGCCGGTTAACCACACGCGCTCCACTAACGACTTTTGAAAATGCAAATAACACAATTGCTATCTACGTAAAATCTACTTAGTGAAAGCGTTTCCTCACCATCATTTTCATGAATCGGAGAGAAACCTTATGACACTTAGATTTTATAGTGTATGAGTTCCTATCCATGTGAATATGTCAAAACCATAATCACAAGATAAGGTTAGTGACAAATTCAGCCTTACATGGATTAAACTTGTTGAATCTTAGTTTTTGTCACCTGGGTAGCACAAGGCCCACCAATGCTTCCAAGTTGAACTCTGATAACTCACATGCAAATCCAACTTATTTGAAGTAGGTACAGAAATAAGAATTATGTCAACATGATAGGTTGCAAACCTTAAGTCGTGTGCTAGTGATAAATTACAGGTTTCACTCTTGATTAAATCTTGAAACTCTTTCAGGATCTTTAAGGCTCCCACTGTCCCCTTGACATATAAGTTTCCCCAGTCAAGAATCATTCCTTGACAAAACAAATATTCAAGGGATAGTGCGGATTCTTATCAAGACTAACACTTCACACAATTGGTCTTAGTTGGTCTTTGTCTCATCCAAGACATCACAACTTACCAATCTCAAATGTACAAGAGTAGAAACATTTTACACTACATTTGATAAGTGTTTTAAACCTTACTTTATGTCACTCAAGGTTACAATCTTGGAGTATGACTCTAAGAATTGTTTTGGAACGAAGTATGACTCATCTCCTTGATCTTAACCAATCCAACAATTCATGACCTCTCTTCTTAGCCATAACAATGCACTAAGACGTCCTTAGAGTATGAATTTGTGATATGGTTTCTAAATCATTAAGATGATCATAAAACTGATACTAAAGTACTCTCCCATCTTTTCAGATTTGAGAAACTTTTATCCTTCTGCCTAATTTGATTCTTCTTATTCGCTCTGCCATACATTGGAACCTTTTCAATGTTACAGAATTATACTTAACCTTATAAGTATAATCATATTTACTAATCTTTAGTAAATCATGACAAATCAATCTTTGTGGTGGACCTTGACCAATGCACACCCAGTGTACCTAATTCCTTAGTCCTTCAATTGACTCACATATACATGTGATCAAAGAATTAGTCTTAATTTTCAAAGATGAAAATTCTCATCCATCATACAATACAACTTGTATGATTCCAAGTTTCTGTCCAATTGAAACTTGGGTGATGAAAAACTTTCTTCATTTCGTAAATTCAGACACTACCACAAATGAAAGAATCAAATCCACTTTCCAATATTGCTATTACTGGAAACATATAAACAACAATTTTCCACAGATGCCATTGTAAGGATATTTTTAAAATAAATAAAATTAAAACCTTTTTTTCTTTTATTTTAAAACTTTACAGAAAAACTTATCCTTACAATCCACATGAAAACCTTGTTGTTATCTATTCCTAAGCAACATCTCATAACTCCTAAGAAGTAGCTCAAGAATCCGATCTTCAAACCACGCGATAGAAATCCATCTACGCGATCAGATTCAACATATTCTTTCTTTAAGTTTCTTCACTTTTTCTTTGATTCTTAAAACATCACCATGTGACCCAGTCACATCATGTATCAAGAATCTCAAAATAGAAACTTAGCAGAGTTAGATAGTGGACTTTACCTTAAGTAGAGTCAAACTTATCGACTTTAACATCCTTAGGTAAATTATGGCAGCTTTGCAACCAATGCCCCTTTCCTTGGCAATATAAACATATGGACCCTTTGATAATGGTACACGGGACTATCACGGACTTAGTTTTTCTCTTTACCATTTGGTCAACCGAGTTGACTATGGCCGGTCCCTTTCCATTGGGAAGAGAATGCTTTTCTGGATTTCCTGTGTCACTATTGTCAATGTCCATCAAGTTTTGAGGAAGTTGATCTTAACAAATAGATAAAATCATTAAGGGTCTTGTCATAGTCTTTTTCATAGGTGTTCCAAAAGAACTCACTATGTGACTTAGAAAGTGATTGAACCACCAACTTTCTCAAGACTTTGACACCCAACTCTCCCGGCTTGTCAATATGTGACTACATCTCTAAGATGTGACCACACCAAGACCTTTACTTGCCAATAGGTCTCGAGTGGCCTTAAACTTTTCAAGAACTTGTGGGTGAGGGAGAATAATTGGAGGAGATAGAGGAAGTGAAGCATGATGTTGAGGAACATCATCTTCAAGAGATTTGGGAAGATCATAAATGTCCAAACCAGACATGTTTTGGGAGATATTCAAGATAGTTGATTTAAAGTCCTTAATATAACACCCAATATGAAATATTAAGGCTAGGACCCAACACAATATTTTATAATTTGGAAGAGGGATGCCGTAATCCAAGCTATAAAATATTTGAAGGTAGGCGAATGACGATTCACCAATTTCCACCATGAAAAACGAAATAATTTATTAGGTTTTAATTGGATTTGAAATTCCTAAATCTTTTGAGATTCATTGAACTTTTCAATGGCATGTTTCAATCTCGAATGTGCCCTCTCATATTTTGTGACTGAGATGTCGAGGATCACAAAACAAGGTGTGAATAACCATACCAATTCACTTGGTACCCTTAATATTATCACCTAATCAATGTGCCGGTTAACCACACACGCTCCATTGATCTATGAAAAACATTAAGTGACCCTTCGTGGTCCTTACTAGTCCAAGTTAGTGTGCCGGTTAACCACACACGCTCCACCAACGACTTGGTGAGGTACAAAGTGTGAATTCCATGGGCTAGCACCAAATTCACATTTTTCCTAAAGTAACTAAGATTGGGAATTATTAAGAGTTTAGTTACTTAGTATTTATCATTAATACTTTTAATGAAGGGAGAATTTAAAGTCATTGTCCTACCCATTCGGCTAATGACCCTCCACCAGTCAAGCAAGCGGTAGGTGAGAGTGGACACCCATTAAGTCGCCATTTTATAGGCAACAACCTTATACCTACCTTATAGACCGGTTTCGTGAATGAGGCCTACTAACGGTAAAACGACTTGTTCTTATATATATATATATATATATATATATATATATATATATATATATATATATATATATATATATATATATATAACCATTAATGTTATAAATAGTATAAGTGTTGAATTTTAACTCTTTTAAAATTCTAAGGGCTAACTTGGAATTAAAGTATTCATAAGAGAAAACTTTACAAATTCCAAAACTTGAGGGCAAGTTTTGAAACTATTCAAAACTAATTAATTCCATAACTTATGTGTTTAAAGTAGTTTTAATCCAAAAAACTCTTCAAGTTCCATAACTTATGGAAGACTTTAAACTAATAAGAGAATTAACTTTTCTTTATTTTTATAACTTATGGAATTAATTAAGGTTACACTTTATTTATTTATTTATTTATTAATGAGGTGACTCTTGAATTTCCATAACTTGAGGACAAGTTATGGAGTCATAAAAAAAATTCAATGACAGAAGACTCTTCATTTTGTAACCATTACCAACTTTTATGAGTTTTATGAGTCTTTAATGTGACTCTTCATGTAACTTGAGGACAAGTTACACAAACACATTTTATACTCAACTCTTAGATTAAAATGGATTGAAAACAACTATTTCAATTAACTTTTCTATTAATCTAAGCAACTCATAAGAACAAGATAATTCAAATCAAACTTTTTCATGTAATTAGTCTAAACCTTAAACTAATACAAAACATGAATCTATTGACAATTATCTTTGAAAATGGATTAGCATGAACATTACCACATTACAAAACAAGTTTATAAGTTCAAAAACAACTTAGGGTAATGTTCCTAGTCCATTTCTAGCCAAAAACCTCGAAAATATGCTGTCTGGGGTCCAACTCGTCGAGTGCATGAACCAACTCGGCGAGTTAGATCGTTTTGATCAATTTTTAGGCATGGACTCGCCGAGTCTGATGATCAAACAGCAACACTTTCGTTTTTTTTAAGCATCTATTGCAGGTATAACAAGAAAACAAGCCTAGGCTCTAATACCACTGTTGGGTTTTGAGCATTCTAACACTCCTAAGTGTACATGCAACCCTAAATACCTTGGATCTATGTTTTCTCTATTATACATGCAAATAAGAACATCCAAGGTATTATCCTAATCTAACATACAAAACAATGAGTGTAACAAGATAGAATACATACCTCTTTGATGTAGAAAGTCTTCATGAAGCTTGAGTGCCTAGCCCCAATAGTGTGGAAGCCTCAAATGGAATCACAATCATCAAAACACTTAGAATAACTTGAGAGAGTTCTACACTTCATGAAATCGGCTAGCCCTTTGTTACTCTCACTAGTGGCCGATTTTTGTCAAGAATAAGATCTTTATATAGTGTTACAATTAGGGTAAATCCTTAATTGTCATGGCTTTCCATTTCCTTGGATCCATGGGTTCAAATACACCATGGAGCATCCATGGATCATCCTATGGGTTTTAGCCCAACTTGATTATCCATGGAGCATTAGCCCACTATATAAGTATGGATGATTTACACAATCAACCCATATATTTAATTAGTCTTCTTTTGATCAATTAATTAACCCTAGATTAATTCTTGATCAATACTAATTAAATAATCTTATTATTCTTATTATTAATATACTAGAACTTATAATATATTAATAACCATAAGTGTCTTATTTCTCTCATTATAGTCAATCCAAGTGCATGATGGTATGCAACCCAAATAGACCATGCCGGGTCGGGTCAAGTCTTACCAATTATAGTTATGGACTTAGACATTAATCCAACACATAAGCGTTTTGTTTTAGAAAACGGTTCTATGTTCTTGAAAAGTGCATTATATTTCTCCAGAAAACTTTATAATTTCTGATATAATGAATGTTGAGTAAAAAGACTCATACCAGTTCCTTCTGTGAGTACTTAGTGTATACAAATCATATACAATCCAGATCAAACGAACAATCGATTATATGATTCCGCCCCGAGCTCACAACCAAAAAACAAACAGGGAATGGAGTGGAACCACATATTCTACTGGTTGTCGGTTCACTATGTTCATAACCCTTAAGTATTCACTATGTACTTACAAGGTTAACGATATTGCTCATTTGTAATCTGTTGAAAGTGTTTCTACAGAAAATCCAATATTTTCTAACTTATATGTTCGTTAATGTCTTCTGCTTGAAAGACCCTGGCTAGCACCAGTATGTATAGTATGCTCTTGTCTGAAAACCCTGGCAACCACTAGTATATATAGCAAGTTCTTGTCTGAAAACCCTGACAACCACCAGTATGTAAAGTAGTTTTATTACTTCAAATAAAACCATGTATTTTCCATACATATGTTATTAACGTATCGTTCCTGAAAATTATATTACTACGTAAATATATCGTTTATATCCATTTGCGAGTTTTATGATCGTACTGACTGATATGGTGAGAATCGGATGCCAATATCCTTATTGACTTTGTCACCCGTAGACCTGCCGATCCTATTGTAGCTAGCAGCAAGGTGCGAGATAGTCAGCCCCATATAAATCTATACACAAACTCACGCTCTGCCTCCATGAGACTCTGGACCATAAGGGTAGTCTTCCACTAGTACATGTAATTGTACCCAAAGACGTGTCTCTCAAACTAGATTAACGACTTTACAAGTAATAATACGGAAAATCCTTTTTATAAATAACAGATAAGTTTAAAAATATACATTCGTTCCCTAAACTATATTCTTATAATAATTAATATGCTTGTATATGTAAAAGCGTGTATTGAATTCCCAAACTATACCTATTATAGTTTGTATGCTTGTATATGTACTTAATTCGTGTATTGATCTGAAAACTATGCAATTATGACTATATGTTGAAAATGTCCCTTATGCTCAACATGTTACGAAAGAGATAAAATATCTAAATATTTTATAAAACATGGAAATCTTTTGGTTTTATTAACTGCATACGAAAGAGGTAAAATATCTAAATATTTTATAAAACAAATGGGTCGGATTTGGTGCCTTCAACCCAAAATTACAGTGAGGAAAACTCACCTCACAAGCAGCGTAGTGCTGATAAGGCCTGACTCCAAATCTAAGCTCACAACTCAAATGCCTACAACCATCAAATGACCAATCCCATTAAAACCCAGAATACCCAAAATACCCTAAAGGTCAACTTGCTCAAAGTCAAAGTCAAGGTCAATGGACTGGGTTGACCCAACACGTCGTGTACTCTCTTCACCAAGCCATGTTCCATGAACAGTTCCACAGACGGGAAATCTTCAGCCAACACGCCGTGTTCACCAGATTCCCAACAACATAAGATATTCACCTGCCTTTTCGACCCCCAAAGCACCAAGGCTCAGATCTGGACTAGAAATGTTGTTAGGAAGGATAAAGTTTCCTACTTTATCCTTAGGGACTACAAGAAGGTCCAAAAACCCAAAATACATGCTAAACCATGTAAGGGCTCAACCATAAAGTCCTCAATCCTTAAGATCTAAAGTCCCCTCCTTCCACAAGGGGTTCAACCTCCTAAACCATTCCAAAGATTCATGCTTTGTAAGACATGCATGTCCAATGCATATCTTGAACCCATATTAGGTCAAAAGGGAATTCATGACCTACTTTGTATGCATGGCATCAAAACTTTGGTTGGTACTAGATCCAAGCCATTACAAGGTCTCTTTAACCTTTAGATTCATAAAGTTGCAAACTTTATGAGATCCCTCCATGCATCAACCCATAACAAAGAGAAAAGGGGACATAACTCAAGAACTAGTGACTAGGAATGGTAAAACTCTAGACTTGAACACTTACAATGGTCCAGGAAAGTGCTACACTGAAGTATGATGCTTCCTAGCTGAAACCTTGCTTCCTTATTTCACTTTCTTCCTTCAAAACACCAACTATCTTCACAAATTGGAGAGGAAAAGATTAGGTTTCTTATTGAGCTTGAGAGGCAGATGGAGGCTAGGGTGGACAAAACCTAGCCCCCATAATCCTCAAATAGGAGACTAAACCCCAGAATATAAGGGTTTCACACACATCAGTCAACACGCCATGCCTAGAGGGAAAACACGTCATGTTGCTCAGCCAAAACACGCATCTTTTATTGTCTAGACACGACATGTTGGTGCCTCCAACACGCCATGTCTAAACCCTAACATAGCAACCACCAAACCAATTATCATGACATGAAGGAACTAAAAGTACCTGAACATCAGGATGTTACAATTCTCCCCCACTTGAACTAGACTTCGTCCTTGAAGTTTGCTGTGACAAACAAATCTGGATAATACTCTCGCATCTTAGCCTCCGGCTTCCAGGTCCACTCAGAGCCCTTCTTATGCTTCCATTGTACCTTTACCAAAGGCACATCCTTGCTACGAAAAACCTTTACCTTCTTCTCCAGAATAGCTAGGGACCTCTCCACATATATAGTTAAGGCACTCATCAACCTAAATATCATTTAGGGATACCACTGCATCCTCGTCCAATGTGAACTTCTGTAGCTGCGAAACATGGAAAGTGCTATGAATCTGGCTGAGCTCCTCAGGAAGATCCAATTGGTAAGCGACCTTGCCAACCCTGGCAACAAACCGGAATGGCCTAATATATCGAGGACCCAATTTTCCCCTCTTCCTGAAGTGAATCACACCTTTCCCAGGTGATACCCTTAGTAACACCATGCCACCAACCTGAAACTCCAACTCGGATCTACTCGATCAGCATAGCTCTTCTGCTGACTCTGAGCAGTCTGCAATCTCTATTTGATCTGTTGAATCACCTCTGTAGTCTAAAGAACCACCTCGGTCCATCCTATAACCCTCTGTCCAACCTCGCCCCAACAGACTAGGGTATGGCATCTTTGTCTATACAAGAGATCAAAACGCGGAGCACCAATGTTGGAGTGAAAACTATTGTTACAGGAGAACTCCTAAAGTGATAGGTAGGATTCCCAGCTCCCATCAAAATCAATGACATAGGCTCGCAACATAGCCTCAAGAGTCTATATCGTCTCCTCACTCTAGCCATCGGTGTGTGGATGATAAGTCATGCTGAAATGCAACCTCGTGCCCAGTTCCTCATGGAAGTTCTGCCAAAAACAAGAGGTGAACCGAACATCATGTTCCTAAACAATGGATACCAGAACCCCATGGAGAGTAATGATCAAGCAAATATACACATCAATCAACTTCTCGGCCATAGAACTCTCTCGAATCGCCACGAATCGGGCATTCTTGGTCAATTAATCCATGATGACCCAAATCTCATCAAAATCCCTTGTCGTCTTTGGCAACTTGGTGATGAAGTCCATCCAACTCTACTCCCATTTCCACTTGGGAACCTCTAGAGGCTACAGCTTGCCATGTAGCCTCTAAAGCTCGGCCTTGACCATCCTGCAGGTTAAGCACCACTCCATGTACTAGGTGATCTCCCTCTTCATACATGTCCACCAATAGCTCAATCTTAGATCTCGATGCATCTTGGTGGCCCCCGAACTGATAGAAAATCAAGACTTATGAGCCTCCTCTAGCACAATCTATCTAACCCCTCCAGATATAGGAACCCATACCCGACTACAACGGGTCAATAAGTCGCGACTATCCGGAACAAATCAGGTGATCTCACCCCTGATCCTCTCAACCTTCCAATTCTCTTCCCGAACACCCTCAGTCTGAGCCTCCTTAATCAATCCCAGAAGTAGAGAATCCATTGATATCCTCATACATGAAACCCCATCAGAAGGTCCAACCAACTTGCAGCTCAAGGTATCCGCCACCACATTCACTTTACCCGAATGGTAAAGGATCTCGCAGTCATAATCATTAACTATATCCATCCACCTGTACTGCCTCATGTTTAGGTTCGGCTAATCCATAATGTGTCTCAAGCTCTTGTGATACATGTAGATAGTACAGCGGAACCCATAAAGATAATGCTTCAAAATCTTGAGGGTAAAAACCACCGCCACCAACTCAAGGTCATGCATGGTATATCTCGTCTCATGTAGCTTCAATTGCCACGAAGCAAAACTTATCACTCGTCCTCTCTGCATGAGGACTGCCCCCAACCTAGTGATGGATGCATCACAGAAAACCACAAAATCCTCAATTCCCTCTGGGAGGGTCAAAACTAGGGCCTCACACAGTAACTGCCAAAGGGTCTCAAATGTTGACTACTACTCAGGGCCCCAGCGGAAATCCACCCCTTTCCTCGTTATACGAGTGAGGGGTACTGTAATCTTGGAGAATTCCTAAATAAATGTCTCGTAGTAGCCTTCCAACCCCAAGAAACTCCTGATATCCAAGGAAGATTTTAAAACCTCCGATTGCATTACAGCCTCGATCATGGATGGATCGACCAATAACCCATCCTGGTTAACGAGGTGTCCAGGGAGTTGAACCTCTCGCAACCAAAACTCACACTTGGAGAACTTAGCATAAAGTTATTCTCGCCTCAAAGTCCCCAAAAGATCGCGAAGATGCTCCTCATGTTGCTCTCTAGTCTTGGAATATACATAAATATCATCAATAAACACGATAATCGAACGATCAAGCGTCGACCTACATACCCGATTCATCAAATCCATATGTATTGGTGAGCTCAAATGGCATCGCCATGAACTCGTAATGCCCAAAACGAGTCTGGAATGCAGTTTTCTCCACGTCCTCCTCTCTCACCCTGAGCTGATGGTACCCAGACCTTAGGTCTATCTTAGAGAACCAAGATGCACCATGAAACTGTTCAAAGAGATCATCAATTCATGGAAAGGGATAACGGTTCTTCACTGTTAGCTTGTTCAACACCTGGTAATCAATACACATTCGGTATGAACCGTCCTTCTTTTTGACAAATAAAATCGGTGCTCCCCATGGAGAACTACTCGGTCTGATGAAATACTTGCCTAGTAACTCCTGCAACTGAGATGACAACTCTTGCATCTCGGGCGGTGCCAAACGGTACGAAGCCTTGGCAATCGAGGCCGCACCTGGAATAAGATTAATATTGAACTCGACCTGCCTCTCAGGAGGCACACTGGGTAACTCCTCAGAAAATACATCAGAAAACTCCCTGACCATCGGGACCTCTGAAATTGAAACCTAATCCCCAACATGCATATTCATCACATAAGCCAAATAACCCGCAAACATGTGTTGAATATACAGTGGAGCTCGTGCTGCATAACAAAACCATGCACCCATCTTGTTGCCCTCTCTGTAGATAACCAGTTCTCCCCCACTTGGGGTTCGAACTAGCACGCACTGACCCTCACAATCAATAATAGCACCAAAACAGCTCAGCCAATCCATGCCCACAATCACACAGACATCCCCCATGGGTATATGGATCAAATCGATCCGATAAGGCACCCCAAATATCTCCAGATTACAACCCTGATATATCCGAACCATAGAAAACCTATGTTCGTTGGCGATAAAGACTCGCAACGGACACTCTAACTCCCTAATGGGCATATCAAACTCCCTACTAAATGATCAAGAAACAAAAGATTGACTCGCCCCCAAGTCAAACAACACTAGAGCATGCAAAAAAGTTCACTAAGAACATACCTAACAGAGGTACAAACATAAGCATAACACAAAACATAATCAACATGATAAGGAATAGAAACATACCAGTCACAACATCGGTGCTGCTCTGACCTCCTCGGTGGTAATCTGGAAAGCGCGACCTTGAGCCCTCAGGGGCTCCGCCCTGCCCTGACTCCCGTCGGTGATCCTCAAAGTAGCCGGCGTTGGAGCCCGCACTGGCCTAGCAGCAAGAGATGGGCTATTGGCCTTCACATGGCCAACCTTGTTGCAATGATAACAAATCTTGGAACTGAGTGTTAGAGCCTACTGGTAGTGATCCTTTGCCATGTGGCCATGTGGGCCATAATTGTGGCACCCAGATGATGATCGACAAGCACCTTCATGTGCCTTGCTGCACTTCCCACAAGTGCAGCCCTTCCAGCCCCCAGATCGGACATTAGCAGTCTTAAACCTCTTTGGCACAGTCTGCGACTGCGCCCGGGCTAGCCTCTGCTCCCACTTCTGCAGATCAATCTTGATCTCACACCACCTAGCAGCCTCCTGCATCTTCAACAATAAACCATAGCACTGAGTAGAAAAAAACTGTATGATCTTTGTCTTCAGCATGCTCAAGTAACAAGTCATCTGAACCTGCTCAGATGCAGCAAACCCAGGGCAAAACATAGCCCTCTGCGTGAACATCTTGGTTATCTCCGTCACCGTCTCAATATCCTACCTCAAGTCCTGATACTCATGGGCCAACCTCTCTCGCTCCACTAGCGGAACATATCGGTAGCAGAACATCCTATAAAGTTGCTCCCAAGTTATAGCATCTCTCTGCTCAGCAGAATAGGAATTAGTAGCGAGCGTCCACCAATCCTTTGCTCCAATCCTCAGAAGTTTTAGATCATACCATACCTTCTAGTCAGAAGGGTACAAGCAAGTGAAGAAACATCCCTCCACATCAGATAGCCACCTCATGGCGATGATCGGGTCCTGCACCCCATCAAAATTCGGGGGCTTCGTATTGTCGAAGTCTCGATACTAAAAAGCCCGACCCGGTCCAACACCTACAGCAGCCACGACTCTAGAGGTTGAAGCAATAGCAGTCTCAGCAATGGTTGCGTATCTATCATAAAAGAACTCTATGATCACAATCTTAATAAATTCAAATAGATCTAGTATCTAATCCCCTACAGTGGCCACAACCTCCTCATGGAGAATCCTCCTAATATTGGCATCCAACTCATCTGATCCAATCGGCCTATCAGCTTCTGATCCCGATCTGGATCCTGTCTCAACTCATCTCGTCGTGACCATACTGAAAAATACACCAGGAAGATATCAGATAATACACATATCATAATGGGGAACCAACTCCCAATGAATCCCTAAGGGCTGGGACTTCTCAGTTACGTGTACGGTCCTATGCTTGCAGTAGTATGGGCCCATACTACCTTCCACACCTACCCGTAGTTGTCTCAGAGATCCATCACAACACCCTAACAATACTTACTAGCATACTCATACGCTCAATCCTCACACCCTAGAAGAATGATATATATATATATATATATATATATATATATATATATATATATATATATATATATATATATATATATATATATATATATATATATATATATATATCAAAACTGGTCAGCTGACCCCACACGACTCCATGAAACTTCCACCAACCAAGCAGCACTCATGTATGGTAACCATACATAACACTAGACCATATAGACATCTGAATATATGATCCTACCCTAAACCCTTCATCAAACAAGAACATGAAATAAGGCTAAACCAAACATTCTCAGGCTATAAGATCTTAGTTATGTATAACCAGGATGCATACACTAAGCAACTACAGTAATGATTTCAATTCCATTAGAGAAGAATCCTAGGTTATATGTCATCATATAATCAGGCAACTATATCATGCACAACTAAAGATCCCTAGCCTATCACTAGCATGTTGTTCTAACATATCACAATATTAGATAACAGTATGGTATTTTGGGGTCCACTTATGGGCTCCGGCTGATCGTACACATCACATCCTCTTTAACTATTTTGAAAACTATTTGAAAATTATTTTGAAAATCTTTTTCCTTAGTTTGAGACTGGATTCACATGAGTGTTCCTCCAATTCACTCAAACCATGGCTATAATAGCAACTTGTAACACTCGTAAAAATTCATAAAAATTCAAACTTTTTCAACCAACCAAAGTTCATAATTGTTTACATTGTAGTTTTCAAAATATTATAGACATCAGAGTGTTTCCCAAAATCATAAAACACAATATGAGTAGGTGCACGATCATGCCTTCACCTTCCCGAAATCCTCTGAAGTACCTGAAACATAATCCAAAACTATAAGCTCAAAGCTTAGTGAGTTCCACAAAATATTGATACATAACAAATAGCACAAATAAAATAACAACATGAAATGGGTCCAAAGCTAACATACTGGATTACCCGTGAGCCCACAACATAAGTCTGGCTTGCTCCATGGGCCCACAACTTATGTCTTGCTTGCTCCCCGGCCTGATCAGTCCTTAGACTGAATACCATTAAGCCCTCAGTATGAGTCTGATATGCCCTTCCCGTCCCTCAGCTTGTATCTAGAATGCTCATGAGCCCTCAGTATGAGTCCGGCATGCCCTCCCTGGTCCTCAGCTCATAACTAATATGCTCTAGGGTTTGTTAGCAACAGCACGGAGTAGTACAACCTCAACCCAACCCACACATTATGTTAACATATAATAGTTAATTTCATATACAGATAAACATACAGTATCATGGGTAGTCCTACAGATCTACCAAACTAGCATATCAAAACTAACATACATATCTATTCCATACTCAACATATCCATAATATCAGGTTATCAACCAATGGGTCGGCCTTAGTGCCTTCGAATCGAAAGTACAGTGAGGAAAACTCACCTCACAAGTGGTGCAGAACTGATAAGACCTGACTCCGAATCTCAGCTCACACTCAAATGCCTACAACCATCAAATGACAAATCTCATCGAAACCCAGAATACACAAAATACCCTCAAGGTCAACTTGGTCAAAGTCAAAGTCAAGGTCAACGGCCTAGGTTGACCCAACATGTAGTGTACTCTTTTCACCATGATGTGTTCCATGAACAGTTCCACAAATGGGAAATCTTCAACCAACACGCTGTATTCCCCAGATTCCTAACAGCTTAAGATATTCAGTTGCGTTTTCGAACCCAAGAGCACCAAGTCTCAGATCTGGACTAGAAATGTGGTTAAGAAGGCTAAAGTTTCCAACTTTATCCTTAGGGACTGGAAGAAGGTCCAAAAACCCAAACTACATGCTAAACCATGTAAGGGTTCACCCATAAAGTCCTCAATCCTTAAGATCCAAAGTCCCCTCGTTCCAGAAGTGGTTCAACCACCTAAACCATTCCAAAGATTCGTGCTTTATAACACATGCATGTCCAATGCATGTCTTGATCCCATATTAGGTCAAAAGGGAATTCATGACCTACTTTCTATGCATGGCATCAAAACTTTGGTTGGAACTAGATCCAAGCCACTACAAGGTCTCCTTGACCTGGAGATTCATAAAGTTGCAAATTTTATGAGATCCCTCCATGCATCAACCCATAACAAAGAGAAAAGGGGACATAACTCAAGATCTGGTGACTAGGAATGGTAAAAAGTGAGACTTGAACACTTACAATGGTCCAGGAGAGTGCTACACTGAAGTATAATGCTTGCTAGCTAAAACCTTACTTCCTTCTTTCACTTTCTTCCTTCAAAACACCAACTATCTTCACAAATGGAAGAGGAAAAGATTAGGGTTTCTTCTTGAGCTTAAGAGGCAGATGGAGGCTGAGGGTGGACAAACCCTAGCCCCCATAATCCTTAAATATGGGACTAAACCCTAGAATATTAGGGTTTCACACACATCGGTCAACACGCCATGCCTAGAGGAAAAACATGTCGTGTTGCTTAGCCAAAACACACGTCTTTTATTGTCTAGACATGTTGTGTTGGTTCCTCCAACACGTCATGTCTAAATCCCAAGATTGGAACCACCAAACCAATTATCATGACATGAAGGAACTAGAAGTACCTGAACATCGGGATGTTACAGATACACACCTACCATTGGTTGAGTTCTCCTGTAACAGTAGTTATCACACGAGCATAAACGATGCACCATTTGAAGCACTTTATGATAGAAAGTGTCGTTCACCGTTATGTTGTGCAGAAGTTGGTGATACTCAATTACAAAAGAAACACAAAGGGAACACTTTGCTAACGGCTGAAAGATTGTTCATGAAACGACCGAGAAGCTCGTGAAATATAAGAACGACCGAGATAGATTCATGTAAGAGTATCTCCTTAGAAAGGAGTTATAAGATTTGGCAAGAGGGGAAAACTCAACCAAGATACATAAGGCCTTTTAAGAACCATGCTAATATGGGTTCGGTAGCCTACCGACTCGCTCTGCCCTAAGATCTCAATAGCGTACACAATGTTTTCCATGCATCAAAACTTAAGAAATATCTCTCTGAAGACACACTAGTTATACCTCTTGACGAAATCTAAATCGACACAAAACTCAATTTCATTGAGGAACCGATCAAGATCATGGATCGTAAAGTCAAGAGGCTTAAACAAAGTTGCATTCCTATAGTCAAGGTACGATGGAACTCTAAGTGAGGACTGGAATACATATGGGAATGCAAAGATCAAATGACAAGCAAATATTCCCATTTATTTGAAAACGCCCCAGCTACGTGTTAAATTTTGGTACAAAATTTCTTTTAATGGGGGGAGGATGTGACAACTCAGAGAATATGTCACCAATTGTCGTTAGTATTTAGAGATAAAGTACAACCTTGTAACCATTCGACATATTTTAATATATTCAAAATTTTCGTCATTAATTACGTCAACATTTAAACTCAAAAATGAGTGCACAAAAAGTTGTGTCACTTTAAGAGCAAGTTAGCATATTTGGACTCTTTAAGCCACCGCGATTCCAGAAATATAAATTTCGTAAGAATCCAACTGTGTATGGGTGAAATATAACTTTTATAATAAATAAATATCTATGGGATATGTATGGCCTTGTAAAAGAATTTTGTATAGTTGTGAGTTTGTTCAACTGTTTAATTTTTGGAGTTTATTCGAATACGTCTTCATCCTTAAACATCTCTGTTATTATTTGGACTTTTAACTATGCCATGTTCATTATATTTTGAAAAGCAGCAACAAGAATTTGACGGTTTTGGTGGTGGACGGTGGCGGGTTTAGTGGGGCAATCAACTTAACTAATATATATACCAATTACAGTAATAGGTTTAAATTATGAATATATAAAAAAAGAAAAGAAATACATTAAAAAAGATAGAACATACATTTTATATGAGTCAAGTACCTCCATATAAAAAAAGTTATGTGTATATTATTAAGCTTATCATTTGATAATATACAATAATGAAAGCATAAGTGATCAAAACAAAATAAAGAAGTACAGCTTGTTTTTATACCATTTATCATATTATGTTTCAAATCATAACTTTAAAGAAAACGTCATACATTTTTATCTTGCTGTTTCCTCCTAATGTTGTTGTCATCGACATGGCATGCTTGTTGCTACTTGCTAGGCCCTCAACTGTCATCACTATGTCACTCATCAAGTAAATTAAATCGGCCGAATGTTGTTTTAAATAAAATGTCAAAATATATAACCAACCAAATACAAAGACTAAAATAGATATATGTTTTCTTCTTTAGGTTTTCTCAAATTTTCATACATGTGTCACCCATTAAATTTTTGTAGTCTATTTTGTAATCATAGATACTACTTTATCAAATATACTTATTAACAGTGTGGTACTGAGAAATTAAATATCCTGAAAGGAAATGTACGAATTAGGAAAAAAAAAAAAAAAAGACTTTAACATATTACAAATTTTATTTTTTAAATAAATATAATAAAAATTGAGGTCTTGTATAGTTGTTCACTTTATTCCTTCAACACTCCATGCTCATTAACACAATTATTGCAATAATCATCAAAATTCTTTTTCTTTAAACATAAGAATTTAGAGGTGCAAGACATTAGGGATATTGCCTTCGACAACTGATTCATTTGATGTGGGTTTTCAATTATATATGGTTAGTTTCATTTGAAAACATCATATTTTACGAGATATAAGAATGAAATTTTAACTATTCATTTCACATAAAAAAATATTTTTAAATGCAAAATTAATAACAATTTTTGAAATTTGTTTTAAAATATTATTTTCGTCATTTTTTATCAAAAAAAAATTAAACGAAAAATAAAAAAATTACCTTTTTTTTTTAAATATACATAAAATATTCTAATATAATATTATACTGTAAATATTCAAATCGAATTTTTAAAATATTAGAATATTCTACTAGATATTAAACTATAAATATTCAAAAAAATTCTAATAGAATATTAAAATATTCTAACAAATCTAAAAATTCAAATAGAATATTTAAATATTTTAACATATCTACAAATTTTAGTAGAATATTAGAATATTCTAACATTCCAAAAATTCGATTTAATTATTTACAATGTAATATTCTATTAGAATATTTCATTCATATTTCGAAAAAAACAGTGACTTTATATATTTTTATTTTTTTATATTTTTTAATTTTTATAATTTTTATAATTTTTTGGATAAATTAAATAACGAAAATAACATTTATAAAAGAATTTTTGGATTTTTCTTTTAATTTTTCATTTTATAAGTTTCTTTTAATATTTTAATCCCCAAGATAAGTAACTAGGATCGCATCCCTATGTATCACAAAATTAACATGGTTTCATATATATATATATATATATATATATATATATATATATATATATATATATATATATATATATATATATATATATATATATATATATATATATATATATATAAAAGTTACACGTATTAAGTTTTGTAAGGATAAAAGTAATGTAGTTTATTTAAATAAAATGTTGTATGTATAAAATGTTTTATTTTCTAACCTAGATAAATGAACAAAACTATATAATAACAATTTTACTTTTATATTTTAGAAAACAAAATTCAAAATATTCATTTATGCTAACTTTATTAATCACTTTTAAGTTTTAACACTTTTAATGTGAGAAACTTTGAGAATAAAAAGATGAAAGACAAATTGATAAGTTTTATGTATTAATCCGTTAAGTCATTTCGTTAAGATTACGTCCAAAGTAAACAATCATACATGGTTGTGCATATAAAAAAAAAATAATAATAATAAAAAAAAAAATTAACCTACCAAGCTGGTTAAGTAAAAGTGTAACAATCCCTAAAGCAACAACCAAGTTTCACTAATAAGTCAGTCCGTTCTAACATTAGATATCAGGTGTCCTGTTAACGGATAGTAATAATGGAGTAGATATCCTACCATTAGAATTTAGGAGCTATGGTTGAATCCAATCTAACCATTATAAAAGCAAGGTGGCAAACAAAGATGTTTCAACAAACACAAGGAATGGATGGGTTTATTTGGAGTTATGAAGGCGACAAGGTTGTTGGCTCAAATAAATACATTCCCAAATACACATCTTTCATTGATACATAAAGTACAGGTCATAAACACAAAGCAACTAGATAGTACCTACCCTAGGGCAACATTCTATGATTCTTTGCAATCAAAACAACATGCATGAATGAGTAGCAGTTGGACTAACTCTAGTGTTTTTATTATTCTAAACCATATAATAAAAAATGTAGTTATTGAATTAATTAATTGTAAACAACCACATGCTTGTTGGTTCAACTCTTGGTGACGCATATATAACAGGTGGGTATGGGTAGGAAAGGTGGTTTGATCTTTATGGACTTTAGAGATATTGGTTGCACAACCAAGATGCTGCCTCTCACTTCTCAATACAAAAGGTTGACCCTTTTCAAGTCATAATCGATGAGATCATCAAATTAAATATCACCCCATAACAGTTTTGACTTTCAAAAGTCAAATGCCATCCGTATGATCGGGTAGTAATTAAATCGACTAAGGAATTAATAACATCTAGACAACGACATGAACGTTAATAATAATCGACAAGTTGAAGTTTAGATAGGATGCCGATGTTAGGTTAAGATATCACTCACCAGCAAAGGCGGTGGTGGGCTTAGGCTGTTGGCGGCAAGTGGGACGCCTCACAATGGGCTTGGTCCTTGGTTGGTGCTGGGCCGAGAACGTAGAAGCAAGCCTTCCTAAACTTTTGGTTGGGTTTTGGTTTATAATTCCGTAATTTTTGTTCACAACTAAACGAAAATTTATGGAAAAATACAATTTAGAAACTTTTTGTGTTTGGTTATGGAAAAATTTTCAAGAAAAACGGAAATTTTGAAAACGTGTTTAATTCGTTTAGTTTTCCAAAGTTTTATAAGAAAATGAAAATTTTCAGTTTTCTAAAAAAATGAAAATTTTCAGTTTTCCAAATTATATGTAAATTAGAAAAGTGATTTTTAAGGTGGAGATAGGTAGAGATGGGTGGGGTGGAAGTCGATGTGTGTTTATATTTTATATTTTAGAAAACAGAAACTTTCAATTTCCATGAAAATTAAAAAATAATAGACGAATTAAACACGTTTTCAAACTTCTTATTTTTCTTAGAAAATACTCATTTTTCCACAACTAAACTCAACGTTAATATTTTACAAAACACATTTGCCAAAGAAACTCAACCAAAACGTTACAACTTTAATGATAAAACAACCAAACATTCAAGCCACAAACTATTTGGAGAAGAACATATCATATCTCAGCTTTAATAGTTTTGTCTTTTAGTGTAAAAAAAAATGGTCCCTTTGCTTTAAGTCTTGTTCCCAAGTTCCATTTAAAGAGATAAATTTGAGGATACGGAGGGAAAGTGAGGGGTATTGAAGGAAAATCGTGTTCATGAGTTTCATTAATGGAAGAAAAGTGAGGGGAGCGGAAGGATTTTGGAGTTATATTTTCCTTCCAATTTTTTCTCTCAAATTGGGCGGATTTGGGAAAAAAGTGAAGGGAACAAAAATTTTAAGTTTTATTTTCATTTTCTCCCGACTCGAGAACATAAAAACTTAAAATTTTCCCTTCCTTTCCTTTCATTTCCTTCGAACTCATGAACACGGAATAATGAATATTTCCTTCACCTTGCTTTCTTTCGGTTAAAATTTTTCTTCCCTTTCCTTTAATGAATTTACAAAAAAACTCGAGAGCAAGACGTTAGTGTGTTCCACCCTAATTAATGGTATTTTTTATCTAATTATGTATATTAGATTTTATAAGAAATAAAATAACAATTGCATGCAAAACACTACAACCTCAAATCCAATAAAATAATTATAATATTTTGTATCATAAACCTAACCGAAAACAATATTAAATTTTCGCAAACTCCAAATAGGGTCCAAACATTATTAAATTTTCGCAAACTCCAAATTGGATCCAAACCATATTAAAATTTTGCAAACTCCAAAATGGTCCAAACATTATTAAAATTTAAATATTGTTTGGTCTAATTAGACTATGTTCCAAGAGACTGATTTTAAAAGCAATCCCAAGACTCGCAGAACATTTAAAAGTTGCATAAAATTAGGTTTATTAGAGAAAGCAAATTAAATATCCTGTCAGTTGTTGCCGTAGATTTTTGTGACATTAACAAGCGTAAACAAGAGCCTAGCCCGTTTGACTAATATGGAGGTTTTTAATCTAACAACTAACTAGAAGGTATCGGGTTTAATCATATACAGATGAGATATTTAAATTACTTGTTTAAGAAAAAGACAAGCGTAAAATAGATATGCATGTTTGCGGTTTCGAACCAGTCTCGGGTCGGTTTCAAAACGGTCCGGTCTTTTTGTAGTCGATCTCGAAGCGATCCGGTTTTTTTCAAATCGGTCTCGGACCGGTCTTTTATCGGTCCGGTCTTTTTTCAAACCGGTCTCTTTTGGTTTGATCTTTTTTGGGACCGGTCTTGGTCATTTTCGGTCCGATCTCGCAATCTTTCCTTATGTCTTTTTCAATTTGGTTTTCGGGTTTTTTCGGTTGTTTTTCAGGTTTTTTCAGTCCGGTTTCAATATCTCTTGGTTCTTTTAGTTTCAATTAAGAGTTTTTTCCTTAACAAATATTTATAACACCAAAATTATAGATTAAATTTTATTAAAAATGATACACTACAGTTTAATAAAAGAAAAAAATAAAATGAAGTTAGATAGTGTGTGATTAGAAATTGTGTAATTAACAAAAAAAATGATATATTTATAAACTTTGGCTAGTGTTCTTTTTTGAGATCGGTCTTGTGTCGCTAACGGTCCAGTTTTTCTTGGACCGGTCTTTTTACGGTCCAGTCTCGTTTTAAACCGGTCTAGTCTCGGTCTTTTTTCACGAGACCGGTCCTTTTGTGCAGGTCTAGTGTAAAACTCAGTGAGAAACTATAAAACCGACTAATCGAGCCCTAACCACATTAAATCCAAATCATAACATTGGGCCTAATCTCAACTTTAGTTATAGGTTTATTGCAAAAAATGTTCTTTATATACCGAACACAACTTTTATCTTTTTTACTTGTTGTATTATGGAATCATTGGCCCGAAAACCTTAGGTTTGTAATCTGATCAATACTAGACCTGCACATTTGAATGAACCGAAGCTTAGAAGCTAATCCCCAATTTCTGAAACCTGTCTATCTGAAAGCAACCTTAAGTTGGTATTGGTTTTAACCGGTCTAAAAAGACCATTCTAAACCGTTACTAAAATATGCTCACACCATGAAAATATGAGAGAGAAAACTAGAGCCTAGGTTTCATAATGTCACAACTATTATGGATAACCGTTTTATATATGGGAGATCGAAAATTGATGTGATCCACTTCTTAAGATGTTTTATAGAGAAATAGGGATCTCCAGATGTAACACTTTAATCTCGGTAAGTTTCTCTTTTGATATTGCATTATTAAATTTGTCCCATTTTTTACCCTTGAGTTGTACGCAGGGCGTACAACAAGGTACACTTAGTGTACAAGCGGTGAATAGAGTGCGTGAGGCGTACCAAGTGGTACACTTAGCGTACTTGTGCGAAGGTATTTATCGGGGTTCCGGATGCATACAAGGGGTGTATAGCTTTGTACATGGGGGTACGCAAGGTTTAATGAAAATCCTAATTAAGCATTCTTATGGACTTGAAACCCTCATTTTATCAGCCTCCTTGTCTTCCTTACCTTACACTCGAACCCTAATTCCGTACTTATGTGTTTTTTAGCTTAAAAGGCCATTTTGAGGTGTATTTTGGTGCTTTAAAGGATTATGTCCATCCTTGAAGCTTCATTGGAGGAGTGAAGGCTTATAGATCCAGAACCCCATCATCATTTGGCCCGGAAGTAGCATGGTCCATTTGGAAATAAATCAAATAATTTAGTGATCAAAAGAGACTAATTAGTATTGATCAAGAATTATTTAATTAGTATTGATCAAGAATTATAAGTTCTAATATATTAATATGAAATCATATTATTTAATTAGTATTGATCAAGAATTAATTTGGAAATAAATCAAATAATTTAGTGATCAAAAGAGACTAATTAAATATATGAGGATTGATTGGTAAATCATTCATTCTTATGGTGTGGGCCAATGATCCATGATTCTTTAGGTTGGGCTAAACCAATGTGACAACCCATGGATGATCCAAGGGGTTTAAAGCCATGGAGCCTAAGGAATATGGAAAGTCATGGGGATTAGGGTTTACATGGTGCTAACCCTAATCTTGCCACACTATATAAGAAGCCCCTTAGCATCCAAAATGGCACACTAGTGTTCTTGGAGATCATTGAGCCAATTTTGGAGTAAGATATTCTCTCAAAAGTCATCCTTGTCCTAGGTGTGCTGTGATTCCATTTGATGCATTCATACTATTGGTGCTAAGTTCTTAAAGGCCAAACACAACAAGTTCTACAAGCTACATAAAGATGTAAACTCATAACTAGTATTTTATGTTGTTTATGACTTTTGTATGCTAGTTGCAGGCTTAATGCTTTGGAAACAATATTGCATGTATAACTAGAGAAAACATAGATCCAAAGCATTTATGGTTGTATGTTCACTATATGATGTTTTAGTACACTAAAACCCATCAGTTTCCTCTCTGGGTTTTGTGGGTCCAAGGCACTAATGTCGACCCTTATTGATTATGTTAGGATGCTAGGAGTCTGTGTGACCCTTGCATGTGTTATGTGTTGCTATGTATACCGAGTAGGGCTCGATGCTAGGCAAGGCCTGAGGACTGGAACATATGCTAGTGTTTATGATCATTATGTGTTTTAGCATGAATATGTGATATTGATTGTATGTGTATAGCGGGCGAGGCCTAGTGACAAGCGAGGCCTGAGAATAACAGATATGTATACCGAATGGGGCTCAATGTCGGGCGGGGTCCCACTATATTATTTAGTATGTATGGTATGGGGTAGTTTGGGGAAATCACTAAGCTTTATGCTTACTATTTTCAATTTATATTTAAGGTACTTCCAACTTGCAAAGGGAAGGACTCGGGTTGACTGCATTGCACACACCATTGGGTTTCCGCATATGATATTTTACTCTGATTTTTAAGACATTTGATACATTGATTTTGTTGAGATGTATGGATGATATTTGAGAAATACTAGTTTATCTATTTTAAAAATGAAATTTTTGGGACCATATTTTGGGATGTTACACCGGTGATTATCAACCTCGAGTATACGTATGAAAATGTTCCACGTGAGGTGATATGGAGGACACTGGAGGCTAGAGGACTCCTTAGCACATACATATAAACTATTTTCGATATGTATTGTTGGTCTGCATCTTGTTTTTAGACCTTAGAAATAGCATCCGGATTTTTAGGTATATCATGGTAACAACAAATTCTGATAATTATGCGGCGACTCGACGAGTTATGAGTCCAACTCGTCGAGTAGATTCGAGTTATACACATGGGTTATTGAATGAACTTGACGATTCAGTGTGACGACTTGCCGAGTAGGTGTTGTGTAGTGAAACCCTAAATCCCTGGGTTTGGGGCCTATATAAAGAAACTTATAGCCTCATTTGTGGCTCATGAGTTGCCCAACTTCACTGAGAGAAACCCTAGACGCCTTTTTGATCTAAAAGAGAGAATGTTGATCTTATATTGAGTAATTTGGTACATCTTTGGAGGGGAAGAGATGGAATTCAAGCAAGGAATGAGAAGTGGTTATTTGATATGTTGCTTGTCATCCAAGAGCTTCTGTAAATGGTGAAAAGTTCATACCTTTATCATTCTTATGGATAGATCTCTTGATGTTGGAAGGTTAGGGTTTATCCCACCTTTATTTGGGGTTTTGAGCTTGCAGAGTTGTCTTGAGGCTTAGACCTCAAATCTGGACCTTGTGAGGTCCCTAGAGTCCAAAGGTCCCAATTTTATTCACCCATATGAAGGATATTGTGCTTAAAACATTATGAGAACATGTTTTGGTATGTTGGAGCAAAAACTACCATGCATGAACGTTAAGTTTGAAGCTTTACGTGACAATGGGGTCTTGGCATGCTAGATCTAGTGGTTAGAGTAGTAGAGCTATGTTGAATCGTCTGAATGAGAAATCAGATTAAAGGGACTCGCGGAGTCTATGAGCTGACTCGACGAGTCAGCTGGGTTTTTCCCCGATGGGTCTGGATATGGGTGACTCGGCGAGTTAGCGAGACAACTCGACAAGTCAAGGTGGATTTTCGCGATATGACAGAAGAAACAAGGGGACTCGACGAGTCACATAGATGCACTCAACAATTCGGGTCAAACATGGACTCTTGACTCGAGTTTGACTTCTGTTGACTTTAGGGTTTGGTCATAATGAGTAATGGAGACCATGGAGGGGTAAAATGGTCTTTTATCCAATCCAAGAGTTAGAAAGAGAAAGAGAGGGAAACCTTTTGGTATTGAGTATGAATAGAGTATTAATTAGAGATATTTAGCCTATGTGATAGGCAGAGACTAGTTCGAGATTTTTGTGTGCGAGATTATCACTTGTAAGCTTTCGAGGTGAGTCTTCTCACTATACTTTACCTAGAGTGGTACTTATGTGTGAATGGGGGGTCTTATGTGCTTACATTGAATATTATGTTATCCTGCCTTATGTTTTGTGAATCATGTTGTGCATTATGTCTTTGTGATTTATGCTATGCGGAGCTTTACAGACGGACCAGAGGGTCCAACAAGCCGTGGGACTGGAGGGTCCCACCTAGACACATTGACTCGGGGGTCTTACAGTGTTATCTTGGGGAACTCACTAAGCTTCAAGCTTACCGTGTTATGTGTTATGTGTTTCAGGTTTTTATCAGAATCGCAGGAAGGCGCTGACTTGATTGTATAGACTAGATGAGAAGCTATATTTTGAGGATCCTGGATTGTTAACTAAATAATTATGGAGTTGTATTTGGTAAATTAAATAAATGGGAGTTTTGTAAAACACGTTGTGAGAATTATGTGATTTTAAATGAAAATTTTGTTTGTAAATTTATGGTGTTACAAGTTGGTATCAGAGCCTTGGTTTGAGGGATTAGGATGCACCTTTGGGTAAGTCTGGACTCAAACTGAGGATTTGAGAAAAGTTTATTTTTCTATAACCAGTAAGAGTTTCTAAGAGAAAAACGAGAAGGAGCAGTGTGTACAATCAGCCAGAGCCCGAACGGTGATTTTCCAAAATACCTAAAAGTGTTTACTTTATGAGATATTATTTATACATGCTAGAGGATAGGCTAGGTATTTCATGTTAGGGCTAGAGATGCCTCACTTGTGATGCCTTAGCCTAGGGATTGTTGCTATCTATTATATGCCTTGAGTATGTGCTGAGTAAGAGTATCTAGCAGAAATCATTTAGAGAGGGAGTTATGAGTTGAGAGATAATCTAGGGGAGGTACCTAGATGAGCATTTGAGGAGTCTACTGAGAGGAGTAATTAGATACCATGAGAGGCGAGACAACCTGAGTTCAATGATGCCTTTGAGTTGTGAGTAGAGCAAGTGGAGTTGTGTGCTCGAGTGGTGTGTTAGTCTCGGTGGAGGTTATTCGATGCTCGGATGTTGCTTGCTTTGTGCTTTGTGGAACTCTTGATAATGGGAGTCAGCTACTGAGTGAATATGACAATATTAAGGAGGTAGATGGCTGGCATTATAAGGAGTTCTTCAGCAGCTGATGGCAGAGAAGTGTGAGAGCCTAGGAAGAGCCTATGGAGTGTCTATAGTCAGAAAAGTATGCTGATAGGAGGAGCGTATTCATTGGGTAGCGACCGAGTATATCGGGATTGGTGACCAAGAATGGTTGAGTAGCTACTCAGGAAATATGGGATGATCCGTGTGGAAAGTATGGGTAGATGTGGATGGTAGTATGGGCCCGTACTACTGAAAGTAGAGGACCTGTACTCGAAACAAGGAGAGTTCCAGAGGTTCTAAGTAGCAGATTGAGAGGAGATAACATGGTTCGGGTACCATGGTTCATGACAGATCGAGAAGTGATCACATGGTTCGAGTACCATGATTCATGGCAGTTTGTGCTTCTGGTTTTACCACTTATCTCGTTGAGATTGATTAGACTGAGATCAAATGTGATAGATTGTGGGGCCAGAGGGCCATGTTGAACGAGTTTCAATGGAGCATACCTTGAGAGGGAAATTAAGTTAGTTTCTGAGAGATTTTTGGTGAGATGCTAGTTGGAGTAGCAAGACTCGAGGAGGACTATAGATGGTGCCTTATGGAGGATTGTGGTCTGAGTTAAGAGATCGACCGATAATGGAGATGCCACTTTCTGTGACCAGAGTTGTGCTATTTTCGATGAGAAGCAGAAGAGATATTAAGCTTCCGGTTGTGATCTTTCACCAGAGTATCATTGGTTGTGATCTTTCACCAGAGTATCGAGGCAGTATGTCTGCCATAAGGTAATATTATAGCATGGGAGGGTCATCAATGGGAGCTGAGATGGTCAAGGACAAGGATATACCCTATTTGAGTATTGTAGGGCATATACTAGCAGTAGTGTCCGGTGATCAAGAGGAGTATATCGGGGCGGTAGCCCTCATTGTCTATGATGGATATCGAGTGTGGGAGTGAGGTCTCTGCTATCATGATAATTCTCATTAGGGGATGTTAGTTGGGGAGTCAAAGATAAGGGGTGTGATAGTTCATTAATTTCAGACTAGGAGTCATGGCTACTACAGAACAGTTGAGACGTCCGGTAGTGTGTCAGTAGGAGATTCTAATGACACGTTGGGAGGCTGGTCGAGGAATCAGAGGCGAGGTGCGTGATAGTGAATTATCTCCAGATTGAGAGTCGGGACTCTTTCGGAACAGTCGGGGTATCCAGCGGTGTGTCGGTCTGAGGCATTCAAGATGATGAGAGGCAGCCACATTGAGAGGATTCTGAGGTTTTGTCTGAGATACAAGATATTTGGAGTTGCCTGGTTTCCATCGAGAAGATCATTGAATCAAGGTTTGTTTCAAGAGTCAAGTGTGATATACCTGGTGAAACAGTCAATGGAGTAGATTATTGGTATGCCTGCGGTGATGGTTCGAACCCTGAGTGGGGGAGATCCGGGTGTTTTATTAAAAGGATCAGAGATCATTCAGGGGAGGTTAGAGAACTGGATATAGAGACCTACAATACGAATACACGATACCAGGGTTATTGGTGGTCGAGGCGAGGTGTAGAGAAAAATAATGCATGATGTACATGTTCAGGAAAGGACGAGTGTCTCCATGGCAGGTGGCCGTTGGTCGGAGACCTTGTGGTGGTTTAAAAAAAAGTGTTGTAATGGTGAATTCAAGGTGGTGGGATCGAAAAGATAGCTTCGGCGGTTGAGAATTTCGGGCTTAACGTATGGGTTGTTATATGAACTTGGGAAAGGGTAGAAGTTGATTGGGCAACCAACTTCAGGGTCGATACGAGTATTCTTACATAGGTTTTAAGCAATAGAGGAGGGAGTTTTGGATTGTCGTCAACGTGTTCTGTGTCGTTGGCCATTCTTCCATGTTTCAATTGAGAATTGGGATATTCCGAAGTTACAAGTTGTGTAAGTGGAAGATCAATTGTGAGATTCTGAAAGGATGCATTACGGTATCAGAGTATGATGTCGTATATAGGAGATCAATGGTTGAGGCAAGACATCATGAGGTTCTGTGATGGTGTATCGAGGTCGCCCTGAATTTCAGATTATTTTGAGACTTGAGTCATGAGATGGCAAGTAGAGTATCAAGTGACTACGGTTCCAGCGGTAGCCCTTTGGCTAACTGTCATCAAGCAGAAGTATCCAAGAGTGTGAATTGCAACGAGAAAAAGTGTTGGTCACCATGATTGTCATCAGGAGTGGTGATGCTTAACCTGGGTGGGTGTGTGCACCTATCTATGTTAAGCCGTGGAGTATTCGTTAGTGAACTCAGTGGGGTGATGACTGGAGGAGGATATTATGGGGTAATAAGAGGGTGAGTGGACCCGAGTGGGAGTAATCACTTCGGATTATCCAGGGAAAACCATGAAGTGAGCCCATGATGAGTCAGTGAGAGAGTGTGTTGTGATGCTACAGGGATTCGTGGTGTTCACCAGTAAGCGAGAGAGTGTTGTGATATTGCGGGGGGCATAGTATTCATGAGTCGGTGAGAGAGTGTCGTAGACCTGCGGGGAGCCGTAGCCTTCACAGTTTAGTATGAGGAAACGTTATGATACTACGGGGAGCCATATTATTCGTTATTCAGAGCATGATGCAGAAGAGTTTTAGGCTTGGGTAGCCTTATTCTTCAAGTTTTGGGAACCTAGTGGTCGAACTAGGGGTGAGACTGGGGTCTCCATATTTGTCAGGGATCGTTAAATTCAGTGGTTATCGCAATCGAGAGGAATCGGAAGAGTAATGTACGCGTGGGTTGCGGGTCATGAGTCATGAGTTAAGTGTTTCATTGGGACGAGTGGTCCCAATTCCTTGCCAGACCAGACTCTGGAGTTTGAGTTTAGCTTTGGTGGTGTATTGAGTAGGCGAATAAGATTCCGGATTCAGAGGTGGGTTTCATTTTGAGGGGTATTATGTGTCATTTGATGTCTTAGACCTGTGTGGGTTAGTTCGTTGTAATGGAAGGACCGCGATACGCATGGAACTAATGAGTAGTAAATGACAGAGGTTGAGGGTGAGACGATTTTCGTTGGGATTGTAGTATTCGCTTGAGGTAAAGTGAACTTCATGACTTGTGTGCCACAATGGGTCGAGATAGTTGTTGAGAGAAGGAAGTCAATAAGAAGTTTTGGGGGCATGCAAAGGGTAACCTTTAGAGGTTCAACTGTGGGGTCGGGAGTTGACCTGGTGCTCAGGGTTGAGAGGGATATCTTAGAGGGAGCTAGGGTTTATGGTTGTTAGATGTCAGAGGATACTTTTGAGCAAGCATGATCATTTTCTTGTGTCCGAGGATAGGATGTTGAGAGTTCTTTGTTCAGATGGGTTCGATTGTAGTGTAGTGGATGGGTTTCTGGTGTAATGTGACCCTTTCATTCCTTTGGAGTATGGACTGGATTTATAGTATATATGTTATGAGTAATTGGTAGCCAATTATTGGCCATGGACTTGATTCTATCAAGTCGCAGCAAGAGAATTAGAGGGTCAGTGAGTTACCTGGGTCTGTTATTCTAGGAGTGATAAACATAGTGATATCGTACGAGGGTGGTCTGGCAGGGAGAAAGACCACTATAGTTTTTCAGGTTCTGGAGAATTATATCGGGTATCGTAACGGCAGAGGAGTCTATGCTTATTCGGGATTGGGGAGCTACTGTTTGGGTTAAGGTGTCCTTGGAGGAAGATAGTTGTGTGGTATGAGATCCTTTTGGTGGTGTTTGCGGGTTTCTGGGTTTGATCTATGTGTTCTGGAGGAGCGATTTCAAGGGCGAAATCTAATTCAATTGGGGGAAAATTGTAACATCCAGATTTTCAGGTATATCATGGTAAGAGCAAAATCTGAGAATTATGGGGCGACTCAACGAGTTGTGAGTCTAACTCGTCGAGTAGAGTCGGGTTATCTACATGCGTTAATGAACGGACTTGATGAGTCAGTGTGTCGACTCCCCGAGTAGGTGTTTTTTAGTGAAACCCTAACTCCCCGAGTTTGGGGCGTATATAAAGAAACTTATAGCCTCATTTGCGGCTCATGAGTTGCCCAACTTCACTGAGAGAAACCCTAGTTGCCTTTTTGAGCTAAAAGAGAGAATGTGGAGCTTATATTGAGTATTTTGGTACATCTTTGGAGGGGAAGAGATGGAATTCAAGCAAGGAACAAGAAGTGGTTGTTAGATATGTTGCTTTTTCATCCAAGAGCTTCTATCTTTTTCATCCAAGAGCTTCTATAAAAGGTGAAAAGTTCATACCTTTATCATTCTTATGGATAGATCTCTTGATTTTGGAAGGTTAGGGTTTATGCCACCTTTATATGGGGTTTTGAGCTTGCAAAGTTGTCTTGAGGTTTAGACCTCAGATCTGGACTTTGTGAGGTCCCTAGAGTCCAAAGGTCCCAACTATTCACCCATATGAAGGATATTGTGCTTAACACATTGTGAGAACATGTTTTGGTATGTTGGAGCAAAAACTATCATGCATGAACGTAACGATTGAAGCTTTACGTAGCAATGGGGTCTTGGGATGCTAGATCTAGTGTTTGGAGTAGTAGAGCTGCGTTGAATCGTCTGAATGAGAAATCATATTAAAGGGACTCGCCGAGCCTATGAGCTGACTTGACGAGTTAGCTGTGTTTTTCCCCGATAGGCCTGGATATGGGTGACTTGACGGGTTGGCGAGACAACTCAACAACCAAGGTGGATTTTCGCAATATGACAGAAAAACAAAGGGACTCGACGAGTGACATAGATGAACTTGGTGAGTCGGGTCAAACATGGTCTCTTGACTCAAGTTTGACTTCTGTTGACTTTAGGGTTTGGTCATAATGAGTAATGGAGACCATGGAGGGGTAAAATGATCTTTTACCCAATCCAGGAGTTAGAAAGAGAAAGAGAGGGAAACCTTTTGGTATTGAGTATGAATAGAGTATTAATTAGAGCTATTTATCCTATGTGATAGGCGGAGGCTAGTTCGAGATTTTTGTGTGCGAGATTATCACTTGTAAGCTTTCGAGGTGAGTCTTCTGACTATACTTTACCTATAGGGGTACTTATGTGTGACCGGGGGGTCTTATGTGCTTACATTGAGTATTATGTTATCCTGCCTTATGTTTTGTAAATCATGTTTGTGCATTATGTCTTCGTGATTTATGGTACACAGAGCTTTACAGACGGACCAGAGGGTCCAACGAGCCGTGGTACTGGAGGGTCCCACTGAGACACATTGACCGGAGGGTATTACAGTGATATAGCCTCAAGTGGCTACTAAGCTGTGTGTGTGGTATCTTGGGGAATTCACTAAGCTTCGTGATTACCGTGTTATGTGTTTCATGTTTTTATCAGAATTGCGGGAAGGTGTTGGCTTGATTGTACACACCAGAGGAGAAGCTATATTTTGAGGATCCTGGATTGTTAACTAAATAATTATGGAGTTGTATTTGGTAAATTAAATAAATGGGATTTTTATAAAACACGTTGTGAGAATAATATGATTTTAAATGAAAATTTTGTTTGAAATTTTACTGTGTTACAGTGAAAGTCGTTATTCGGTATTTGTCCGGTCGATTATGGAGTAGCGAGTACTCCGGGACTATACGGATATGGTATTTTAAAATTAGGGAAATTATATATATATATATATATATATATATATATATATATATGTGTGTGTGTGTGTGTGTGTGTGTGTGTGTATATATATATATATATATATATATATTTATATATATATGAAAAATCAAAATTTTGTTAAAATTCATAACAAAGTAAGTGAAATATCAAAAAAAAGATACATGTTTGAATGTTAAACTAGTTCAAAAAGTAAAAAATAGTAATCATGAAAATCTTGAAGGTGAGAATGAGAGAGAAGAGAGCATATATAATTCATTTATCATGTATGTTACTTTAGTTTTAGGGTTAGTATGTTAGATAAAGTATAAAATATACATATAATCTTGAAATTTTTTATTTTTTCTCTTTTTAAGTCAATTTTGATTATTTGATCGAATTTGACCAAGGTTGAATGAATTCCGAGTTATTTGGCCGAGTTGGCTTAACTCGCCTCAGTAAGAGGCTAAATCTGAGTACTCGATCGAGTACTCTCCCAAGTTGGCCAAGTTTTACAACATTGGACCATATTTGGAGACATAAAGTTATTTATGGTTCAAGATAACCTTCATTAGGGATCGACTCTTAGTACATACAACTTTGCCTTGATCTTGGAAGAGATGTCTCGCGAGATCTAAGCAAGTGCTTTGGTTTATGATTTTTACAAATGATATTATCTTAGTGGTGGAGAATAGGTTTGAGTTTAATGCTCGAATAGATACTTGGAGAGCAACTTTAGTAGCAAAAAATAATATAGATCAATACCATTAAAACAAAGTATATTTGATGTAATTTTAATTAGGTGGGGGGGGGGGGGGGGGGACAAAATTTTAAAGGAGTTTATATAAGTTTAGGGGGAAAACTCTAAACCTGATTGAGAGTTTCAAGTATTTAGGATCCATAATACATGGGGAAGTGGATGTAGGCGTCACCCAACACCTAATTATAGGCCGGTTAAAATGGAAGGTGACTTTTAAAGTCTTGTATGGCAATAAGATACCGTTGAAACTTAAGGGGATACTCTACAGGGTAGCAGTGAGGCTTGCCATGTTGTATAGATAGAAACGTTAGCCAACAAAGAAGGATCATGAGATAAAGATGGAGGTTGTAGACATGAGGATCTTGAAGTGGACTTGCAATAAGACTTTACTAGATATGAATATGAATGCATTTATAAGATACTTACTAGGAGTGGTACATATCACCGAAAAATTAAAGGGAATGTTGGTTGAAGTGGTATGAGCATGTTTAAGGAGGCTCCCATTAATAACAACAATAGGGGTAGAATCTATGGTGATTGGGTGTAAGAAGAGGAGAGGACACCCTAGAAGAAAATGGAAGGATAATATGAGGCTAAACATGGAGGAGCTTGACTTTTCCGAGAACATGACCTCTGACATGAGGGGATGGAGAATACACCTTAAGTTTAATGGATAACATTGCCCCCTTCTATGTGTTGTATGTTGTCCAATATTATTAATAAATTATTCTTGCACTTATGATGGAATCTTGACTTACCCATGTATTATTTTTACTGCTCCCATAGACTTAGGTGTCGTTTGATAGTTGATTTGATAGTTTATGATTGAGAAAGTGATGAATGAGAAATGTCTGTATGAGTAAGAAATCCTGACTGAGTAAGAAACCATGTTGCTGGATTGTACATCTGACTGATGAAAAATGACCATTTTACCCCTATTGAAGTGTTATAAAAACATACAAATTGTCATCGAAAATGTAAATTACATACATATCATGTAAGAATCTAAATAAATATTATAAAAGGAATCATTGTTTTTATAAAGTTATAAGTAGATTCATTTGTTTGTCAACAATTCAAGCAATTCATTCATTAACCCAAAAAGATCATGATCACCCCCACAAACCAAATCAATCAATAAACCTTGATATCTTAAAAGAACAAGTATGTAAAATGCCTATGAAGTCTTAAGTTCAAAAAATGGGTTGCACCACAAAGAGACTAATTTCACGAAAGCAACATAAAGGGAAAATGGTCACGAATTGGATCAAAAGGTCTTCTCTTACCAAGGGAGGAACTTTTCAATGTGAAAATATGTAAAATAACTCTAAATCTTGAGTTAATATCAAGGCAACACCAAAATTGTTGAAAATCACTAAAGCCATACCAAGGGCAAAATAGTCAAGAATATAATTAAAAAAGAGAAAGGATATCAAGGGAAGCCTAAAAAGACAGTAAACTGCACCACAATATCACTAAGGGATTTAATGGTCAATATAAAGAGACCTACCATGAACAAAGTAAGGTGGCACTAAGGGAAAAGTTATTAAATATTAAGTTAATAAATTAGGTACAAGGGATGTTCTGAAATCCAAATAATGTTCTCAAATCCCATTCTCATTTACAGTCACTTCCTTATATTTAAGCTAAGTATAGGTCAAAATTAGAATTGTTTAACATCACACAAATTTATGATATGTTGTGCGGTTTCTACTTTTAGAAGGGAAAATAACAACAAAAACCCAATGGAGAACAACAAACATGAACCGCAAACATAAACATAGTAGCAAAATCGGAACTTTAATGTGAAAATTTTGAATTTTTAAAACCAGATGAGAAGAATCCAGAAGCCATACATGATGAGAATAGGAAAAGGCGTACCTAATGAGAAGAGGAGAATGAGTGGATTAGTGGGGGGTAAAGGCATAAATCGTGGACAGTCAATTGGAGGTGTGAAAGAGGGACGTAAGGTAATGGCACAATTAGAAACACTTCCCTCCTTCTGATTCAATCAATTGCTTTTTTCTTACTAGACCTTTCTTTCCAAGTCAGACACCCAAAATTGATTTACCAATTAGCTTTAGTTGACTGTGTAAGCCAAAATTGGTTGATCCGGCTCGGTCAGATGCATATCAAACATGATCTTACTCCATTATGTTTTCCCTCATTTTGTAGGTTTCATATCAATATATAAATGTGTATTATTAATTATGTATTTTAATTAATTTATAACAAAATTAAATTAAATACTTTTTGAAAAGACAAAATTAAAAAGTGGTCACTGTGGTTTACCAAAGATCACAAACTCAGTCCAAATTATTTTCTTTCACAAACGTGGTCTCTGTGGTTTCCAAAACTTGCATGAATGGCCCTTTTTGTTGACGTCGTTACTGTTCATTCATTAGTGTGAGAGTATTTTGATTTTTCAGGTAGCAAGGAATGAATTTGCGCCTACAGGTAAACCATATGGGCCATTTATGTAATTTTTTTTATATATATTTTATGTTTATGAGTTTGTGCTTTTCCACCTATTTACTTTTTAAAATATTATTTTGAATCCTTCACTTTGAACTTTGAAAAATGTTACTTTCACCCCTTATTTTCTAAATTTTTGTGTGTAACCATGTATTGTATATATAATTTGATTTATAATAACTTATATTCGTTAACCTAAAAAGAACTATTTTTACATGTATATTTTTATATATTTGTCGCTATAATCTAAGGCGGTCAATGTTTCGATTTAAATTTAGAACTTTTTTTGTTAGTTATTAAAAAAAAATTATATATATATATATATATATATATATATATATATATATATATATATATATATATATATATATATATATATATATATATATATATATATATATATATATATTGGTTTAAATTGAAGTTTGTCTATATTTCGACTTAGTGTGTGTGTTTTTTTTTTTGGTGTTTAAATTTATGTATGTTTCTTACGTACGGGACGGGTCACATACAATAACTTTCATTTGTTAATTTAAAATATGTATAATATTCGAGTTAGTGTACGTTTCAACGTAATTCTTTTTTATTTATATTTTGTGCTAAATTGTATGTATATTCGTATGTATCATTCGCATCAAATACAATAATTTTCATTCATTAGCTTTAAAAAAACTTAAAAGAAAAGTTACGTCGAACCGTAGACAAACTCGAATATAATATATTTTTTAAGCTAACTAATGAAAGTTATTATATGTGATCAGAATAATACGAAGGAATGTACATAAAATTAAACAAAAAAATATTAAAAAAAACATCGAAATATAAACAAACTCGAATATAATATGTTTTATTAATATTAACAAACAAAAATTATTATATATGACCTGTTTCATATGTATGAAACATATATAAAGTTAAACACAAAAACGAAAAAAAAAAAACCTACGTCGAAGTGTAAACAAACTTGAATTTAAACAGATAAGTTTATAAAAAAACCATGTAATTATTTTAAAAAGTTAATGAAAGAAAGTTCTATATTAAAATCAAAATGTTGACAACCTTGAATTACACCCAAAAATATATAAAAGTAAACACGTAAAAATAGTTTTTTTAGGTTAACGAACATAAATTATTAATGAAAATTAAATTATATATATAATACGAGGTTAAATACGAAAATTTACAAAATAGAAGTTGAAAGTAATATTTTTCAAAGTTAAAAGTGATTTAAAAAGTAAAGAGGTGAAAAAATCACAAACGCATAAACATATAATATATAAAAAAAATACATATATAGCCTATATGGTTTACCATAATCACAAACCTAATCCCTAATACTTGAAAAAGATCAAAATACCCTCACACTAATAGATTAACAGTAACAACATCAACAAAAATGGTATTTCACGTAAGTTTTGGAAACCATAGAGACTATGTTTGTCAAAAAAATAAAAATAAATAAATAAATAAAATAACAGAGTATTTGTAACATTTAGTAAACCATAGAGATATCTTGTAGTTTTTTCTTTTGAAAATTACTAATAGTTACCTAAAATAGGAATTAGTTGTTTTTTTTTTATTAATGGACGATAAACAAACATTTTTCTAAATTTATCCCTCGTAATAAATAATTTAACAGTTTTTTTTTTTTTTTTTGATTTCATCTATAAATAATGTAACGCATGTAGATCCGTGCTAGTCAAATTAGAGACGATAAACATCAAAAATGACTTTTTGATGGAAGATTATTTAGAAAGATTAATTTTAACCAAGTTGTAGTATATGTCACAAGGTTTCCGTGCATATAAACAACGTCAAAATTCAAGTTATAACAAAGAAGTTATGACCAGTCGAAGTTTCGCGACAGAACCGGTATGACCCAGCGCGACGTAAATAGTGAATTTAAGGTATATAAATATCTATCCTTAGTGATCTAAACGAGAGTCGAATATTTCTTCGATAGTAGTCCAACGATAAAAAGACAGACGAAAACAGAGTTTAGATGAAGGAGTTATGAATTTCGAACAGAGTTTTCTTGTCCCGGCCTAGTAAAGATAATATATAAGTAATATAATTATAATATATTAAAAATAAAGTCAAAATTAGACAATAGAGTCTAAACGAGAGTTGTAGAGCATAATCTCACATTCGCGTCGATATAAATAACGTCGAAAACGAAGTTCGTATGCGAAAGTTATGAATTTTTGAAGTTCGGGTCGCGAACCCCAAAGCTGTGTCAGAGACCATGACGTGGCAGGTCTTCTGACACCTCCGGGATTCCCCCAGATGTAACTTGAGATAACGCATGCAGTGATGACCAAGCCCACGACGTGGCAAGGGCCAGTTTTGCCCTATAAATAGATTTGAAGGGCCAACCGAGTTTGGTTACTTATTCTCTCATCTCTCACCCATATTACCTCAATTTATGTGCAAAGAAGTACCCCAGAAGCCCCGATATCAACCCCGAGACCTAAAGCGAGTCCCGAAGTCCGAAGATCCCGAGAAGAAAATAGTTTTCGAGCCGAAGCTCTGCCTGCGAGAAACCTGATGTGTGAAGTGATCCCGGTTTCACCGAAGAATACTACTTCTACAAGTCGTAGTGTTGTCCGATCATCTTCTGATCAAGTGAGTGTGTGGTCACTTTCTTCTAACACATAAATATTAAGTATTTGTTTTGAAATACGTGCTATATGTATAATATAAAGTTGTTTATATGTATGAGTGTATAGTCACTTTTATAAACACGATAATAATACAAGTATTGTTTGAATGTATCAAGTATATCGTTGTTTATATGTGTGAGTGTGTGGTCACTTTCTTCTAACACATAAATATTAAGTATTTGTTATGAAATATGTGTTATATGTATAATATAAATTTGTTTATATGTGTGAGTGTGTGGTTACTTTCTTCTAACGCATATATATGAAGTATTTGCTAAGAAATATGTGTTATGTGTTTATACATTGTTTGCTTATTTGAGATGAGTGTGGAAGGGATGTTTTATATAGTTTTTAAATGAGTTAAACTGTATATGTATTTTATATCTGCGAATATGTTGGGTAGAACATGGGTAGATAAGATAGTTGGTATGTGATCAAATGAGGAAGTACGAAAAATGCTTAAGAATAATATTGGTAGATGCACCAATTAGAGAATGTCATAATACTAGCAGATGCGCTCATAGGATAATCCTGGTAGATGCGCTTATAGGATAATGTCGACAGATGCGCCAAATAGAGATGTCATAATACTAGCAGATGTGCTTAAGTATAATATTGGTAGATGCACCAATTAGAGAATGTCATAATACTAGTAGATGCGCTTATAGGATAATCCTGGCAGATGCGCTTATAGGATAATGTCGGCAGATGCGCCTAAAAGAGAATGTCATAAACCTGGCAGTCGCGCCTCATAATGTATGATGTAATCCTGACAGAGGCGCTTAAAGGATGTTGTTGGTAGATGCGCCCTTATGTAGCAATAGATTTTGTGCTAATTCCTTAGGTCAATCCTTAGGAATGAATGAATGACGGGTAGTTGAATTCTTAAGGTGAAATCCTAAGAAATAAAGAAGATAATGGGGATGGGTAATTGGGTTGATTGTTTAATGGTTGAATATAATAATTATATTATTGTGGGTTGAAAACGCTATATGCTCATCAGGCTCCCAAACCTGACCCACTCAGTTTTCTTTGTATCACAGGTATCGATACGAAGATATATTTCACGGAGAGATTAAAGGAGATGTAAAATCTTTAGTGAAATAATGTATGTTCTGTTTATGCTTATGTGTCTGTATCGGAACACGACATCCCGAGATTTTTTTTTATATAATGAAAATACATTTCTTTAAAGAAATGCTTTGATAAATCTTTATCATATTTTGGGAACAAATTCTTCAACTGTTTTCTTTAAAAGATTACTCTGATTTTAAAAACAAAACATAAACAAATCGGTCTTTTTTGGCCGAGAAATTGGGGATGTCACAAATAAATAGGAAACAAATTTGATTTTTATAATTACAATTTTTTTTATGTATTTAAGATACACAATAACAACTTTTAGCCCAAATCCTCCCAAATAAATCAATTTTTTGGTCACCTGTCCTCTTTTTTTTTCATTTGGACATATGACATTTTTTAGAATTTTAGAATTTTCTATTTTTACTTGTCATTTTATTGTATTTTTTATTTTATTAAATTAAAATTCTACATTTAATATGTTAGATAATATATATATATATATAATGTATTTATTAAAAGAGTTTATATATGCATTGTATTCAATATATTAAAACATCATTAATTTTGATAATTTAAATTTTTTCTTATAAATTCAAATTAGTCAAATTGTTAAAATTTCATATATATATTTTTAAATAATAAACTCATACAATATACGAGTCTCATATATTAAACAAACTCACAAACCATACGATTACTATTTATTGATTATGGATATTTTGCTCTTTTATGCTAAAAATTAGCTAGACAAAACTGCAAAAATAGTCCCTGCGGTATGCAATTTTTTGGGGTTTTAGTCCAAACCACGACTTTTTTGGATTGGTGGTCCTTTTGACCATGTTTGTACGTAATTTTGGTCCCTCGTAAAATTGAAATGACTATGATGCCCTTCTGTTATAATTTTTTATTTTTTTCTATTTAATTTAAATGAAAAAAATAATAATTTGGGTCTCTCTGCCTCTCTCCCTCTCCCTCTCCCTCTCTCTCGTATACCCCCACATCTTTAATAGGAACACTTCATCTTCCTCATATCTTCCTTCTTAAATAAAATTCCACACACCCACTGAGTTATCACCAACAACCACCGTGACCACCACCTCATCATGTCCACAGATCTACAGTTACATCAAGATCTCTCTGCAATCGAGCTAGCATCTTTGAAAATCAAGCTTCTAACATCTCTAACTCTACTGGATTCAACATCTGAGGAATGTGCGATTCAGTTAGAGGACCAAGAAGTGGAGGAATGTCGCCTGTAGATAACAATGGGGGCTCTCCTTCGTTTTTTTTTTCCCCGTCACAAACTCTTACACTCCATCGAACCTCCTTTCCTATTTCTTCTTCTCGTATCAAAGCTAAGCCACCCACCATCCCACCCTTATTCTTTCTTCCAATCCCAACGGTGCTTCCACTTTTACCAATAACCTCTGTCGCCCTTCCATCGACGACCTCCACATTCCTTTCATTGAATGCTTTTGATCAACATGTTTCTTTTTGTACTTATTTCGATTGTAATCCTTTTTATCTTATGTTTTAAGATCTAGTGTGGTGATGTTGAATTCTGAAGCAAGATGTCTCTTTTGTATGAGGTAAACCTGGTTTTGGTGTGAGGTTAGACTCTCGGCATCAAGCTGATGAATTTCAATGTGATAATTTCTTAACCTAGATAAAAAAACAGAAGTAGATATGAAGGGGAGAGAAGTGTGGTGGTGGTAAGTTATTAACTGGATTTGTTTGCTGGTAGCGATTATACACAAAATAGTGAATGGATTTTCCTTTTTGATTTTGGGTTGCAGGTGATCTAATGGAAGAAAGAAAAATAGAGAAGAAGGGGTGGGTGGGGAAGAAGATGATGGAGAGAGAGAGAGAGAGAGAGAGAGAGAGAGAGAGATTTTGTATTTATTAAGTAATTATAAAATGGTTAAAACAGAAAGAAAAATGAAAAATAAATATATTAAGGATATTTTAGTCTTTTCAATTTGGAGAGGGATCAAATCTGCAACGAAACTAATCCAAAACTAAAAAAATGCTAGCTATTACTGTCACATTCTCCCTTGCCCACATCTACCATGTCAATCCTGACATGTTCTTGTGGTTTCCACTCCCATCAACTTTAGCTTAGAGAGTTAGATGTGCGCATGAGAATTGGTTAAGAATTTTGAGCCCAATCATGGTCCATAACGAGTTAAAATATGCCAATGACTGGTTACTTAATGTCCATCGTAACATTTAGAGAGCAACCTCTTAGGGGTGTCGTTATATACCTAATTAACGCTGTATGGTTAAGGGCATGGTTAATTTTTTTTTTTTTTTTTTTTTTGACTAGGCCCGCTTAAGGCATATACGTGAGACCTAGTTAGTGATTTTATGATTGGCCAGGAATGACTAAAAGCTCGTCGGACCTTATTTTTTCCCTCTTGTGCTTTAGGTTTAACGAGGTATAGGCGTATAGCTTGACGATCTCGACCCAACTTATATGCTCATTATGCAGTATGCAGTTTATAATCTAGAAATGAGATAGTTCAATATGCATTTTTAACTTTTTCATATTTCGCTCTTATATATAAAAGAGGTACACCTACACCTTTAACGTCAAATTAAACAAGCACACATTTGGATCTAAAACGATGAGAGATCTAGTTGTTGATTCGGATATCCAAAACATCCTTCAATATATAACAAAACAAAAGATAACGTTACATTTATTTTCTTCCAGATCTATTTGGTTGTCCTTCTATACATAGTTCAGTATAATTACTCCGATGCCATTGTGATCTCATGTCTCCTCATCAAAGGTGTACCTGCAACTACAGTAGACTTGGTGTTAACATCAGACGAAGACCAATCAGAACCACCACCATTCCAAGCCAATCGAGCCAAAGAATCATCAGCTTCATTAACACCCGAGAACAGATACGAAAACGGATTTAAAGGCTCCGGCACCGGTAATGCACCTTCCAACATTTTCACAACGATGCTCATCACAGGCCGAGTCTCCGGTCTATACTGAACGCAGCAAAGAGCTACCTTAAGCATCCTCTCAACAGCTTCATGATCCTTCTCTTCAATCGCACAAACTATCATCAAATCTTTCAACTCTTTCCTTTCGTATTTCCCCCACACCCATATTGGAAACCATTGTTGACTATCTGCAAGTCTCACGTCCATGTTCCTCCTTCTTCCGATAATCTCAAAGAGTAGCATACCGAAACTATAAACATCACATTTGTGTGAAACAGGAAGAGGAAACCAGAGCTCTGGGGCGGCGTATCCAGGAGTACCACGTCCTCCGGTCATGGTTATATGAGTGTTATCCCTGTTGCAGAGTTTAGCTAAACCGAAATCCGCCACTTTTGCACAAAACTTTGAATCCAAAAGTATGTTTCCTGGTTTGATATCATAATGAACGATTCTTTGAGGACATTCTTCATGCAAGTAAGCGATGCCTCTTGCAGTTCCCAGACCAATCTCGTAGAGTTGCTCAAACCCTATAATCGGTCCTTTGCTTGCTTTAAACAAGTGATTATCCAGGGAGCCGTTGACCATAAATTCGTATACAAGAGCTCTTAAACTTGACTCGAAGCAAAACCCATAAAGCCTGACGAGATTAAAGTGATGGGTTCTTCCCATTGTGCTTACTTCCGCCATGAACTGTTCTTCAATTCTCTTGTCGGAGGTTCCGTTTAGTACTTTTACAGCTACAGCTATGCCGTTGCTAACAAGACCCTTGTAAACTGTCCCGAACCCACCTGAACCCAATAAGATGCTGAAGTTTTCTGTCGCTATTCTTAGCTGTTGAGCGGTGAACCGGATCGGTTTTTCTCTTTCCATGTCATCCAGGAATTTAACCATCGCGAGCGGAATAAAACGGGAGTCGTTAGGGAATGGTTCCGTTTGCGTCTTAGATCGTTGATTCAGTTTATTGCATACACATAAAATGATTGCTATCTTCACCACAACAACTGCAAACAAATAAATATTAATAATTAATTAATTAACTTCTGTATTTTTTAATACAACTTCACAACGATGAGAGTACTGGAAGAACTTACCAACAACAATAACGAAAACTGCACCACCATCGGCCATAATGTTTGAAGATTAACACGAAAGGCTTCGCCTTTTAGGATTCAAGAATGTATACAGAACCAAAGAGTTGTTTTGTTTACATGGACGTTTCAGATAAGGGGTTTAATTTATTGTTTTTATTATTTGTCACTAAGACTATAAATCCATAGAATAATGATCATGTTAAAGTAGTACTTGGTGTTTAAGAATTTGTACATTGCAGTCGGTTTAGAGTGTATGGAACTTGGGTGAGTAGACAACAATCGGCTACAATTAATGCCAACCGCATATGATCGAAAATGACGTTCAGTGTTTACTTCACGAAATTTTGTTAACGTTGTGATAGTCTAATTTTTGTGTGTTGATTGGTTGAAATGTGTTCTATCATATTATTCTTGTAGTAATAAATCTCATTCTCTAATTTACTTAATCATCATCACGCATGTATGAACTACATAATACACAACAAGACTGTTTCCTAGTACAAGATTCTGGAACACAAAAGACGTCCCCACTCTATGGCATCCCAATTCAATTCTTGAATCTTTATTAATAGTTTTATTTGCACACAACTTTGATTACACACAGCTTTATGGCATAATTGATTGGATCTGTTAATTCTGAATATCAAAATAATTATGTTAATTCTTTGATTATGATTTATATGTGTCTTCACAACGTATGATTCTATGTGTATGTGTTTTATTCTTCACGGCATACCCGCGTATGAACTTTGAAACTTGGTGGGATAAAGAAGGAAAGCATGATTCAGTGTCTAGGAATGAGCATGATCAGCACCTAAAAAAGCTATGTACTAATTAAAATTTATAAATATTATATATTTAAATTAGGGACATAATTGTCAACTAACTATAAATTAAATATGGATAAAGAAAATGTTTGTGGAAGAATAAGCGTTTCACATAAAGATGATAATTATGTTTGAGTTGCCAAGTCAAATGAAGCCATAAGACAAACGTAATAAATGAAGAGTAGCTTTCGATGAGGAAATTACATGGGAAAGTTCTAATAATCTTTGGTGTTGGATGGGTTCAATGCCGGTCCTATTGTTTGTTTTTCATGACAGGGACGAAAAAATATAATATGATGCTACAAACCCATTTTTATTTCATATAACTACTATCACAAAACAATGACATAATTTTCTAAAACAAAAAGGTTACACAAGTTATTTATTAAAGAAATAACCATATTCAATAGAAAGTAAACTTGCAAATTTCACCTAAGAAGATGTTTTCGTGTTGTTAAAGCAAAAACATCAAAAAAAAAAAAAAATTAGAACGGAGAAATTTAGTGAAATTAGAAAACCAACAGGATATATATGAACCAAAACAAAGTATTTTACAAAGGTGTCAATATAAACAAAAGATAAGCTAAAACAACTCTAGAAAAACATTGTAATTCACAAGCAATGCACGAATACAGTAGGAGACAATTCACAGTCAAAGATCAAACAATCATAATCGTTGCGAAACTCACAATAACAAGGTACTTTGCAATATTATGCATTGATAAACAAACCAAGCCCCTAACACCCTTTAGAGATAAGAAGAATGGTAGACAGAACTGGAACAATATACATCTAAGCAATCAGCACCAATGAAATCTCACTTGCATCACCAAAAAGGAAATGAACTCTATGGACAAAACCCAAAATAGCAAAGATTGTATGTTTATTTTGCAACATCGGACCCACAAGCACTAGAGGTTGTCCATCGTTTTCTGTATTGACACAAATTTTGCACACATGAGCATTTCCAGCAGTGAAAAACCGAGTCAAAACTAGCATAAGAGCTTTAAATAGCAACTACCAACATGCGCGACAAACAAACAAACAAAAAAAAATTATGGAAAAGATGAAACAAAAACGCTACTAATAAGTGATTGTCCACAAGCAATGCACTTTGGACAATTCCATTATCCTAAACATCAATGAGCTATGAAAACCCCGGGCAGCGATCAATCACCCACATCCCAAAACACAGAAGAAGAAAAAAAAAAAAAAAAAAAAAAAAAAAAAAAAAACAATAAATCACAATCGAATAAGTTAGCCTTTAGAGGCTTTGAGCAAAAAATTGAAATTTTATATTTTTAAAATAAACCTCACTTATATCATTATATAATAATGTAACAAACAGAAACAGCCGATTTACATATCATATGCATTTAAAAACTGAAAAATAAATAAAAACCATGTCTTTAAGTTATAAAATTTGGAACGAGGATTGGCAATAAACAATGGCCTTTAATTTAGGGCTTTAAAAAGGAAACAAGGAAGGTCGTCTTAGATAGACGGCTTGGGCTTGTCGTTGGTTGACACCAAGTAAAAGGAGCACCAGACAACAACGCCGGTAATTAGGGCTGACCCTGGATGGATTGTCTGTTGGATTTTTTATATCAACGTTTATCAGGTATTTTAACTTCTAATAAATAGGAATTTCCTGTAAAGTCACTCTAATTGTAGGATAATATATAAACATGTTCGAAAATCACAATTTACAAGAAATTGGAGAAGTATGACAATCAAGGAAATCATTTGTATTACTCCTTATCCCATTTCCAACTAAGTGTGACTGTAATGATGAACTACAAGTCTACAATACTTCAAAATGTCTCCTTTCAACAAGCGTGGCGATAGTGATGAGCTACAATACTATGTTTCAACTAAAAGATAATCGAGGAAGAAGCTTCAAGGTTTGCCCTAACTACCTATAACGTAAAAAAAATTAATTTTCTTCATTAAGTTAGTAAATGTTTGTTTTTATCTAAGGCTATAACGGTCAAAATGTTAACAGGGTCCAAAAAAGGATGTGAATATTTCAAGTGGCTTGGTACACCATCACCAAAGGGGAGTTGTATAATGAAATTGTTATCAGGTGAACTTTAAGTGGAGATACAAGTTTTGATGCATAATGTACAAATAGGGGTGACAAATCGGGTCATCGTATCGTGTTTTTGCCTGACACAACACGACACGACAAGATTTTATATAACACAAACACGACACGAAATGATGTCGTCTTTTTTTTAACTAACACGAAACCGAAACGATTAAAAAACGATAAACACAACATGGCACGATAAATATAACATAATAAAAAAATTTATTTTATTTAATTAATATTTAATCATACATAACACGAACAACACGACAAATAAATGCTAATCGTGTCCATTTCGTGTCAAATTTTAAACACGAATACGAAACGATACGACATCGTGTTTTTTACACTTAACACGAACACGAACACGAATTCGAATTTCAGTTTCGTCCCAATTTCGTTTCGTCTCGTGTATTTTTGTCATATCGTGCCAACAATTTTCACCCCTATATACAAGTGATTATTGCATGAGTTGAAAATGATGTATACGCGTTAGTATTGCATGAGTTGAAAATGATATATACGTGTTAGTGAAGCCCATGTATATATCATTTTCAACTCATGCAATCACTTGTACATTATGCATCAAAACTTGTACCAAATCAATTTTGTATGTTATTTAATCAATTTTTAAATTATTTTGTATAATTTTAATATTATATAAAGTAGTTTTGTATATTTTTTTATTAGTTTGTGTTTAGTTTAAATAAAAAATTAAGTGGGTTGAATGGATTGGAAAATATAAAATTTAAATATGTTGTGGGTTGAAAAAGATGAAAGAGAAAGGAGAAAGAAATACTAAGGTGATGCTGATTTGGCAATGAATTGAATGAGTTGGGAGGAAATGATTCTCTAGTGTTAAAAGTACCCATGAGAATTGGTTAAGAATTTTGAACCCAACCATTGTCCATAACGAGTTCAAATAAGCCCATGACTGATTACTCAATGTCGATCTTAACATTTAGAGATCCAACTTTTTTTTTTTAAACCGATAAATACAAATATATAATCTACTCTTAAATTAACACCTAATCAACGACAGGATTTGCACCATAGATCTCATAGAGTGAAGGCACCACATGATACCTAATTAAAGTTTTACTATGGTTAAGGGCATGGTTATGTAGGCCTAGTTATGGTTATCCCCGATTGTAACGTTTTAAGTAAAATACTTTCAAATAATTTACAAAAAGTAGTTAAAAGGGCATGGGCTTATAAGCGTTTTCCTATGCTCGCTTACAATGTGGTTAAAGATTTTCTTGACTAGGCTCGCTTAAGGCATTTACCGGAGGCCTGGTTAGTTAGTTAGTTTTTTTTTTTAAAAGGCAAATCTACTCTATTCTACTTCTGCAATTCTCCTGAATCTCCACCTATGTTCCTCACGGGACTTGAACCCTCGACCTCAAGAAGGGAGGGCAACACCTGATACCGCTGGACTAGAAGCCCTTTGGTGGAGGCCTGATTAGTGATTTTATGATTGGGCCTGTAATCACTATAAGCTCGTCACACCTTATTTTACCTTGTGCATTAGGTTTAACGAGGTATGGTTAGACGATCTCGACCCAACTTACATGTTCACTTGCTCAGATACTAAAAAATAACTTCTTTTAACATCCTACATAAAAGAGAACCACATTATCCACTTTTCAGCCCTAATTTATAAGCTAGCAATGATATAGTTCCATATGCATTTTTAACTTTTTTATATTTTGCTCTTATGTAGTATAAAAGAGGTACACCTTTAACGTCAAATTAAACAAGCACACATTTGATTCTAAAACGATGAGAGATTTAGTTGTTGATTCGGATATCCAAAACATCCTTCATTATAAAACAAAACAAAAGATAACGTTACATTTATTTTCTTCCAGATCTATTTGGTTGTCCTTCTATACATTAATACATAGTTCAGTATAATTAGTCCGATGCCATTGTGATCTCATGTCTCCTCATCAAAGGTGTACCTGCAACTACAGTAGACTTGGTGTTAACATCAGACGAAGACCAATCAGAACCACCACCATTCCAAGCCAATCGAGCCAAAGAATCATCAGCTTCATTAACACCCGAGAACAGATACGAAAACGGATTTAAAGGCTCCGGCACCGGTAATGCACCTTCCAACATTTTCACAACGATGCTCATCACAGGCCGAGTCTCCGGTCTATACTGAACGCAGCAAAGAGCTACCTTAAGCATCCTCTCAACAGCTTCATGATCCTTCTCTTCAATCGCACAAACTATCATCAAATCTTTCAACTCTTTCCTTTCGTATTTCCCCCACACCCATATTGGAAACCATTGTTGACTATCTGCAAGTCTCACGTCCATGTTCCTCCTTCTTCCGATGATCTCAAAGAGTAGCATACCGAAACTATAAACATCACATTTGTGTGAAACAGGAAGAGGAAACCAGAGCTCTGGGGCGGCGTATCCAGGAGTACCACGTCCTCCGGTCATGGTTATATGAGTGTTATCCCTGTTGCAGAGTTTAGCTAAACCGAAATCCGCCACTTTTGCACAAAACTTTGAATCCAAAAGTATGTTTCCTGGTTTGATATCATAATGAACGATTCTTTGAGGACATTCTTCATGCAAGTAAGCGATACCTCTTGCAGTTCCCAGACCAATCTCGTAGAGCTGCTCAAACCCTATAATCGGTCCTTTGCTTGCTTTAAACAAGTGATTATCCAGGGAGCCGTTGACCATAAATTCGTACACAAGAGCTCTTAAACTTGACTCGAAGCAAAACCCATAAAGCCTGACGAGATTAAAGTGATGGGTTCTTCCCATTGTGCTTACTTCCGCCATGAATTGTTCTTCAATTCTCTTGTCGGAGGTTCCGTTTAGTACTTTCACGGCGACAGCTGTACCGTTGCTGAAAAGACCCTTGTAAACTGTCCCGAACCCACCTGAACCCAATAAGATACTGAAGTTTTCTGTTGCTATTCTTAACTGTTGAGAAGTGAATCGAATGGGTTTTTCTCTTTCCATGTCATCCAGAAATTTAACCATAGTCAGGGGAATAAAACGGGAGTCGTTACTGAATTGCTCCGTTTGCGTCTTAGATCGTTTATTGCATACATATACAATGATGGCTATCTTCACCACAACAACTGCAAACAGAAACTATCAACAGCTGGATTGTTTAATAGAACTGTGCTACTAAGAGAATGGAAGTACTTACCGACGACAGAAAGGGTAACACTAATAGCCGCGATCTCACCAGTATCATCACTTGACATAATGTCGGAAGATTAGAAACGAAAGTATTTCAAGAAACTATACAGAACCAGAGAGTTGTTTACATGGTGGTTTAGATAAGATACGTGTTTAATTTATGGATTTTTTTTATTTCTTTGACACTGAGAATATACTCCATACTATTGAAGAATATCATGTTGAAGTAGTAATTGGTGTTTAAGAATTTGTACATTCCAGTCAGTTTAAACTCTTTAGAACTTGGTGGAGTTCTCAACAATCGGCGACAATTAATGCCAACCGCAGGGAAAACGACGTTCAATGTTTACTCTACGAAATTTCGTTAACGTTGTCGCAGTCTAATTTTTGTGTGGTGATTGGTTAAAACGTGTTCAGTCACATTATTCTTGTAGTAAGAGTTTTCCAATAAAGATGATAACCGTGTTTACCAAGTCAAATGAGAAAGCTATATATATATATATGACAAACACAAGAAATGAAGAGTAGCTTTCGAAGAGGAAATTTCATGGGAAAGTTGATGGTGGATGGATTGTCCATTGGATATTTTAAATCCATATTATTTTTTTTATATATACCCTTGTAGGATAATATAAACATTTTGAAAACCCACAATAATATATATATATATATATATATATATATATATATATATATATATATATATATATATATATATATATATATATATATATATATATATATATATATTTGAGATTTACATGAAAGTGGAGAGTATGACAATGAAAGGAATCATTTGTAATACTCCTTATTCCAATTTGAACATCGCGTGTGAGTGAGGGGTTAAATCTTCATCGTTTTTGGAATTTAAGTACAGAAAGTGAAATCATATATGACCTTGAGAATAAACTATTCTATAATGGTACGTAACACATAAGAGATGGGTTAAATCTTCATCCCAATGGTCACACGGATTTTAATACCTAAGAGAATAAGTGACTATAGTCTATATATGTCTATTCATTTAAACGATGTGTAACACCGTAAATTTCAAAACAAATTTTTAAATTTTCTTATAAAACATAATTCGATTAACATTCATCAGACAACCATATGCATTATCCAATATAGGTCAATACAAAATCCCAATATCACAATGTAAAAACTCCGAGTGTGTGTGTGTGTACGGATCAAGCCGGCGCCTTCCCGCGGTCATCACTAGTACCTGAAACAATAACATCAAACACTGTAAGGACAAAGCTTAGTGAGTTCCCCAAAATACCACGTTTAACACATAATAGCCACTCGAGGCTATAACTCTGTGGGTCCGTGCACCCAAACTCTGTGAACCCTCAGGTTCTAACTCTGATAAACATGCACCACATAAATCACATAGAATAATGCAGTACAACACATAACATACATAGCATACAAATACTCTATCACATAACTCTGGTTACCTACTCAAGGTAAAGTATAGTGAGAAGACTCACCTCGCGTATCTCGGTATCTCACGAATCCTGGAAATCCCTCGTGCTCGATCCTCCGAGCTCTAATCCTCCTATAACATTATATGTCTCTAATTAACACTTTATATCTCTAAGGTTGACTATCCCTAAGAAGTCAACACAAGTCAACTCTGGTCAACGGTCAACTTTGACCGGACTCGGCGAGTGCTACGGCGAGTCTAGACGTTTTCACCAACCCTCTGAAATTCCCTTACTACACGTCGAGTATTCCCCCCTTACTCGACGAGTTTCACCTGGAAGAATCGCGGGGCCACCCCGACTCAACTCACCGAGTCTCAAGAACAACTCGGCGAGTCCCAGTTTGACTCAGTCCACTCGCCATCCCACTCCAACTCACCCTGACTCACTGAGTCTACCCATGACTCGATTGGACCACTCACTGAGCAATCCCAAGGCAATCTTCAAACTACTCGCCGAGTCTGATGAACAGACTCGGCGAGTCCATGCCATGCAACCACTCCAACTTGCTTCTAAGGTCAGATCTGCTTCCACAATCTATAGATCTGGCCTCCCTAGACTGATTCATCACGTAAAGCTTCTATCTTGGTGCCCATAACACACCCCATGGCTCATAAATGGAGTTTTGACCTAAGGCATGAGGATTCCAATCCAAAGCCTCCATTGATTCCCAAAAATCTTGGGTAAAGGGACACTCTGGACCTCTAAGGGTCCAGATCTATGGTTCAAACCTCATAAGGGACCAAGAGGACACTAGATCTTGCCATAAAAGGGTTCAACAAACCCTAAATCTAGATAAACAACAACAAGGAAGAAGATAACTCGAAATTATTACCACAATAGTGATGCTCTGGACTCCAAACCCTCAGAAGTGGCTCCACTTGCTTTCCCTTGGCTAGTACTTCTCCTTCCTTGCAACAATGACACCTCCAAGATCAATAATGGCCTCCTACTTAGCTCCAAATGCTCACACTCGATTAGGGTTTCAATCAAGGGATTGGTGAGCACAAATGACGGCCATTAGGCCCTTTAAATAGGTCTCAAACCCGAGAAATTAGGGTTTCATTACACAACGTTGACTCGCCGAGTCCATATCCTGGACTCGCCGAGTCCAGGCACGATCCCGCGACCAGATCCGCGTCCCTACTCGGCGAGTCTGAGCTCCAACTCTCCGAGTCCCCTCTCAAATCACCAAAAACACAAATATACAAGATACCTGAAAAATTCGGCTGTTACAACTCTCCCCCACTAGGACTAGACTTCGCCCTCGAAGTCTCGCTCTAAAAACAGCTCCGGATGCTGCTCCTGCATCATACGCTCTGGCTCCCAGGTCATCTCTGATCCCCTCCGGTGTTGCCACTGAACCAACACCAGAGATACCTCCTTATTTCTCAGAACCTTGATCTTCCGATCCCTGATGGCCACTGGTCTCTCGGCATAATTCAGGCTTGCATCCACCTGAATATCCTCTAACGGAACCACTGCCGATTCATCGGCTATACACTTCCTCAACTGCGACACATGAAAAGTGTCGTGAATCTGTCCCAACTCTGCTGGAAACTCCAACCGATAGGCTACCCGGCCTACCCTCGCAATCACACGAAATGGACCTATAAAACGGGGCCCCAACTTGCCCCTCTTCCTGAACCAAATCACTCCTTTCCAAGGAGAAACCTTCAGGAGAACGAAGTCGCCGACCTGAAATTCAAGCTCGGACCGGCGCCTGTCCGCATAACTCTTTTGTCGGCTCTGGGCGGTCAATAACCTCTGTCTGACCCGTTGTATCTGCTCTGTCGTCTGAATCACGATCTCTGTACTGCCCATCACTCTCTGCCCAACCTCACCCCAACAAATGGGAGTCTGACACCTCCTACCATACAACAGCTCAAAGGGCAGCATACCGATGCTCGAATGATGGCTGTTATTGTAGGAAAACTCCGCCAAGGGTAAATATGTATCCCAGCTACCCCCAAAATCCAATACACATGCTCGAAGCATGTCCTCAAGCGTCTGAATCGTCCGCTCACTCTGGCCGTCTGTCTGGGGATGATATGCGGTACTAAAATGCAGTTTAGTACCCAACTCCTCATGAAATTTATTCCAGAATCAGGAAGTGAAACGCACATCACGGTCCGAAAAAATCGAGATTGGCACCCCATGCCGAGATACCACTTCTCTCACATAAACCTCCACCAACTTCTCCGCCGAAGAACTCTCACTGATGGCAAGAAAGTGAGCGCTCTTCGTCAACCTATCCACAATCACCCAAATTGCATCAACTCCTCTGGCAGTCCTCGGCAATTTGGTGATGAAATCCATAGTGATCTGTTCCCACTTCCACTCGGGAACCTCCAATGGCTGTAACTTGCCATGCGGTCTCTGGTGCTCGGCCTTAACCCTTCGACAGGTCAAACACCTCTCGACAAACCATGCGACGTCCCTCTTCATACAAGGCCACCAATACTCTTTCCTCAAATCCAAATACATTTTTGTAGCCCCGGGATGGATCGAAAATTTCGATCTATGAGCTTCCTCCATCAAAGTAGTACGCGTACCGCCCACAAACGGTACCTAAATCCGGCCCTGAAAAGTCATAAGCCCTCGACTATCCGAAACGAACTTTGAAACCAAACCAACGACCCGTTCTCTCTTCTGCATCTCCGGATGCACAACCTCGGCCTGTGCCCCACGAATGGCGTCCAAAACTGGAGCTATCACGGTCAATCTCAAACATACATTTTGCAGTGGAGTACTCTCCGCCCTGCGGCTCAACGCGTCAGCTACCACATTAGCCTTGCCCGGGTGGTACAGGATCTCACAATCATAATCCTTGACCGCATCTAACCACCTCCTCTGCCGCATATTTAGGTTAGGGTGATCCATCAAGTACTTCAAGCTCTTATGGTCTGTGTATATCGTACAACGAACCCCATACAAGTAGTGACGCCAAATCTTGAGGGCGAACACCACTACCCCCAACTCTAGATCATGTGTGGGATATCTCGTCTCATGAGGCTTTAACTGCCTCGATGCATATGCTATCACATGTCCCTTCTGCATCAGCACCGCTCCCAGCCCTAAAATAGATGCATCACAGAACACCACAAAATCTTCCATCCCTTCCGGAAGAGCTAATACCGGAGCTTCGCACAACCTTTGGCGAAGCGTCTCAAAGGAGGTCTGCTGCTTGGGACCCCATAAAAATGTAACACCCTTCCGGGTCAATCTGGTGAGTGGCACTGCGATCTTGGAGAAATCCTTGATAAACCTCCGATAGTACCCTGCCAACCCAAGGAAGCTCCTGATCTCAGAGGGTGACTTTGGCACCTCCCAACTCATCACTGCATCAACCTTGGCCGAATCGACCAATATCCCTTTCTGATTAACGAGGTGCCCAAGAAACTGGACCTCCCGCAACCAGAAATCGCACTTGGAAAACTTTGCATAAAGTTTCTCCGATCTCAAAACCCCAAGAACTTCCCTCAAATGCTCCTCATGCTGCTCTCTAGATCTCGAATATACCAGAATATCATCGATGAATACAATCACCGACCGATCCAACATCGGCCTACATACCCTGTTCATGAGGTCCATGAACACAACCGGGGCATTGGTGAGCCCAAAAGGCATCACCACAAACTCATAATGCCCATAACGCATCCTGAATGCTGTCTTCTGGACGTCCTCGTCCCGTACTCTCACCTGATGATAGCCCGACCTCAAATCGATCTTGGAGAACCAAGATGCTCCCTGTAACTGATCGAATAAATCATCGATCCTTGGCAACGGGTAACGGTTCTTGACCTTCAGCTTATTCAATTCTCGGTAATCAATACACATTCGATGCGAGCCGTCCTTCTTCTTCACAAACAGAATGGGTGCTCCCCACGGTAAGCTACTCGGCCGAATAAACCCCTTCCCCAGCAGCTCCTGAAGCTGCGAGGATAACTCTTGCATCTCTGGAGGTGCAAGACGATAAGGCACCTTAGCGATAGGCGCGGTTCCCGGAACCAAATCAATACTGAACTCCACTTGCCTCACGGGAGGCACACCCGGTAATTCTTCGGGAAAAACATCTGGAAACTCACGCACCACCGGAACTTCATCCACTGAACTCGGTCTCTCGGAGATCGCTCGCGTATCCATCACATACGCCACAAAACCCTTACAGCCCTGCTGTAAACACTGCCTCGCCCTAGCGGCCGAACAAAAGGCTGATCCAGAACGTGTACCCTCGCCGTATACCGAAAGAACTCCCCCACTAGGATCTCGTATGGTCACCAGCTGACGCTCGCAGTCGATAACCGCGCCAAATCGGCTCAACTAGTCCATGCCCACTATGACACAGACATCACCCATCGCAATAGGAACCAGATCAATCGGAAACTCAACCCCAAAAATCTCTAACACACATCCCCGGAGGACCTCCGTGGCACAAATCACTCTGTCGGCAGCTATGGAAACCCGCAGAGGCCGACTCAATGCCTCACGACTAACACTGATATGCTGACTAAAGGCCAAAGATACAAAAGACCGACTCGCACCCGAGTCAAATAACACTAAAGCAGGCACAGAGTTCACAAGGAAGGTACTTATGCATAACATAATATAAGCATAACATCTCAACACCAAAATAAATATATAGAAGGAAACGTACCAGCCACAACGTCGAGTGCAGCGCGGACCTCCTCCGCAATCAGCTGAAAGGCTCTCCCTCGAGCTCTCGGTGCCTCGGCCTTCACGGGCCGACTCTCTGTAGCTCTGATGGCGGCAGGGGCAGATCCCTGAGATGCTCCGCGCAGCAGCGGACACTCCGCCTTCCGGTGTCCGGTCTGGTTGCAGTGAAAACACACTGCAAACCCCTTAGGGCAGTCCTTGGCCATATGCCCCTCCTTGCCACATTTGTAGCAAGATCCTACTCGACAGACTCCATCATGACCCTTGCCGCACTTCCCGCAAGTGTGGCCCTTCTGGTTCCCGGGTTTGGGATCAGCGGGCTTGGCCCGCTTGGATACCGGCTGGGACTGTGCCGGCTGCCGATCCCTCCCCAGAGACTCCGCCTCCTCCCTGGCCTATGTCTCAAGCTCAATCTCCCTCTTCTGGGCATTTACCTGAAGCTCAGCAAATGTCCGATACGAGGAGTTCGCGGCGAACTCCCGAATATCCCGTATCAAAATGCTCAGGTAGCGGCTCATACGTGCCTGCTCAGTGGACACGTGCTCAGGGCAGAACATCGCCCTCTCATGGAACATCCTCGTGATCGCTGTAACTGACTCAGTACCCTGCTTGAGGGTCAGAAACTCCTGTGCCAAACGCTCCCTCTCCACCTGGGGAACGTACTCATCCCGGAACATGGTAGTGAACCTCTCCCAGGTCACTGCCGAAAACTCAGCAGGCGTAAAATGCACCGTCACAAACTTCCACCAGTCCTTCGCTCCCAAGCGAAGCTGGTTCAGTGCGAACCGAACCTTCAGATGCTCAGGAGATAAGCAAGTGAAGAAGCACCCCTCCATATCAGATATCCACCTCATAGCTACCACCGGATCCTGTGTACCATCAAACTCTGGTGGTTTGGTGTTGCTGAACTCCCGAAACAGTGACGCATCACCTCCCTGGGGTCTCGCCGCAGCGATCGCTGCGGTAGCTGCTGCAACAGCAACCTCAGAAAGAGCGGCATAACGCTCGTCAAATGTCTCAATCAGCACGGTCTTAATAGACCCGAACATCTCTGGTATCTCAGCCCTGATGACCGCAGCCACCTCCTCATGAATGATCTGTCAAATCTCCTCATCACTAGCTCCGGCACCCTCCGGCATATGACGTGTCCTCACCATGATCAACCTCTGAAATACAACATGCGATAAATTAGAATTCACTCGAGCATTCTCACACTCGACAATCCACCCCTCCTTGATTCTTGGTATCCTAAAGATTCTTATTTGGACTGTGCACCGCCCCGGTGCTTTCAGTAGTACGGGCCCAATACTACTGTCCACACCGTCTCAGTACACACCCCAAATCTTCCTCTTCGGATCCCAATTCCCAAGTACTCTGTCATGCGTAGACCACTCTCTAATAGATCTCTCATAAGCCCCTCGCTGCTACCTACTCACTCTCAAGCATCTCATAGCAGCTCACCCCTCCCTAAGCTAAGGCATCACAAATCAGGCCACTCTAGTCCTATTAGCAATACCTAGCCTACTCTAGCATGCAGATACATCATATCAATGTCAATATTACATAATATAAAGATATTTTGGGAATTCACCGTTCGGGCGCTGACTGATCGTACACACGTTTCTTCCTGGAATTTGTTTCTTTTTCAAGAAAATCTTTTACTCTTAGAAAAGTTAGGTTTTCTTTTGAAAATATCTTCCAATTCCTCAGTTTGAGTTCAAATACTCCCGAAGGTGTACCCGAATCCCTCAAACCAAGGCTCTGATACCAAATTGTAACACCGTAAATTTCAAAACAAAATTTTCAATTTTCTTATAAAACATAATTCGATTAACATTCATTAAACAACCATATTAATTATCCAATATAGGTCAATACAAAATCCCAAGATCACAATGTAAAAACTCCGAGTGTGTGTGTGTACGGATCAAGCCGGCGCCTTCCCGCGGTAGTCACTAGTACCTGAAACAATAACATCAATCACTGTAAGCACAGAGCTTAGTGAGTTCCCCAAAATACCACGTTTAACACATAATATCCACTCGAGGCTATAACTCTGTGGGTCCGTGCACCCAAACTCTGTGAACCCTCAGGTTCTAACTCTGATAAACATGCACCACATAAATCACATAGAATAATGCAGTACAACACATAACATACATAACATACAAATACTCTATCACATAACTCTGGTTACCTACTCAAGGTAAAGTATAGTGAGAAGACTCACCTCGCGTATCTCGGTATCTCACAAATCCTGGAAATCCCTCGTGCTCGATCCTCCGAGCTCTAATCCTCCTATAACATTATATGTCTCTAATTAACACTTTATATCTCTAAGGTTGACTATCCCTAAGAAGTCAACATAGGTCAACTCTGGTCAACGGTCAACTTTGACCGGACTCGGCGAGTGCTACGACGACTCGGCGAGTCTAGACGTTTTCACCAACCCTCTGAAATTCCCTTACTACACGTCGAGTATTCCCCCCTTACTCAATGAGTTTCACTTGGAAGAATCGCGGGGCCACCCCGACTCAACTCGCCGAGTCTCAAGAACAACTCGGCAAGTCCCAGTTTGACTCAGTCCACTCGTCATCCCACTCCAACTCACCCTGACTCACCGAGTCTACCCATGACTCGATTAGACCACTCACTGAGCAATCCCAAGGCAATCTTCAAACTACTCGCCGAGTCTGATGAACAGACTCGGTGAGTCCATGCCATGCAACCACTCCAACTTGCTTCTAAGGTCAGATCTGCTTCCACAATCTATAGATCTGGCCTGCCTAGACTAATTCATCACGTAAAGCTTCTATCTTGGTGCCCATAACACACCCCATGGCTCATAAATGGAGTTTTGACCTAAGGCATGAGGATTCCAATCCAAAGCCTCCATTGATTCCCAAAAAGCTTGGGTAAAGGGATACTCTGGACCTCTAAGGGTCCAGATCTATGGTTCAAACCTCATAAGGGACCAAGAGGACACTAGATCTTGCCACAAAAGGGTTCAACAAACCCTAAATCTAGATAAACAACAACAAGGAAGAAGATAACTCGAAATTATTACCACAATAGTGATGCTCTGGACTCCAAACCCTCAGAAGTGGCTCCACTTGCTTTCCCTTGGCTAGTTCTTCTCCTTCCTTGCAACAATGACACTTCCAAGATCAATAATGGCCTCCTACTTAGCTCCAAATGCTCACACTCGATTAGGGTTTCACTCAAGGGCTGGTGAGCACAAATGACGGCCATTAGGCCCTTTAAATAGGTCTCAAACCCGAGAAATTAGGGTTTCATTACACAGCGCTGACTCGCCGAGTCCATATCCTGGACTCGCCGAGTCCAGGCGCGATCCCGCGACCAGATCTGCGTCCCTACTCGGCGAGTCTGAGCTCTAACTCGCCGAGTCCCCTCTCAAATCACCAAAAACACAAATATACAAGATACCTGAAAAATCTGGCTGTTACACGATGAAGTATTAAAACTTGTGGGAACCACGAGGATAGAATCATGTCTTCAATACAATTTTTAAAAAATGGTTCGAACCAGATACTTAGGCTAAGTTGAGTGGGCTTGCCAAATACCTTCGCCAAACTCGATAAGCAACCTGGAACACCGCCCCTAGCCCTCGCTAGGGGGCTCGCCACCGGTGACTCGTCACTGTGTTGGCGAGAAGAAAGAGAAAGAAAGAAACGAATGTGATTGGTCCGATTTTGTCTGATTGTTGAATCTATGAGTTAAATTGGTTATTATTATTTTTTTTGTTAATGTCGATTTTCATCTTCACTCCTGACTTTTGTTTCATCTTCATCTTTAAATACAGTATCTGATGTGTGTGTGTTTGGTCCATCTGCGAATCTGTGCATCTACGCAATACAGGTAACAAATCCAGTTCATTTGTGAGTCTTGATTTCTTCCATGGCTATAACTAGTTGTGTGAGTCTTGATTGCTTCCATGGCTATATTGTTGGATTAGTGTCTAAGGCTGTAACTATATTTGGTAATTACTCGACCCGGTTGTGCATGGTCCTTTTGATTTGCATTCACCATAACAACTTGACAAGGTGATTTATATAGAGAGAAGAAATATTATTATTAATGTGTTATAAGAATAATATATTAAAAGAATAATAAGATTATTTGATTGATATAAGTCATAAATTAATTAGGAATTAATTTGGTAACTTAAAGAGATTAATTAAATAAAGGGGCATAAACTGTCAAATGTTTGATAGTTGTGTTTTAGGCTATGAATCCTTATGGATATGGGAATAGATGATTTTAAGGATATGGATATCCTAGAAATCGTCCAAGGCCCTATCTAGAAGGATATTTGGATTGCTTTGAGGCTAAGTTATCCAATTAGGGTTTAAGGTAAAACCCTAGGAGCTCATAGTATAAATATACCCTTAGGGAAGGAGAAATCGGCCACTTTATGCTTTAAGGAAACCCTAAAGCCGATTTCTCACCTCTCTCTCTCTCTCATATCATCTTCTTGCTAGTAGGTATTTGTAAGTCATTAGAGGAGTGACAATTGTGACTCTAAGCTCCAAGGAAAAGAAGTTTTCAAGCAAGTAACTCAAGGTATTATTCTAGATCTAATTTCATATGTTGTAAATTGTTTGTTTACACTAGATCTATGATTCAAAGTCTTGGATACAAAGCATGTTCAACTAGAGAAACCTAGATCCAAGCAGTAGGGTTTACATGTGCACATAGGAAAGTTCTTATGGCTCAAACCCATCATATATACATGTACAACTCCAATACCGAAGTTTTAAAAAACGTGTTCAAATCATTAAGCTTCAGATTTGTTTCTATGGCTATGGCTATCTGTTGTTATTTTCCTGTGCACACCAGGTGTTCGATCATTTGCCTCTATGTGAATACCACTATGTAATTCAAATGAAATCTATTCAATATGCCTGAAATTGGTTGTAACAAAATACTAAGATTAGGAATTGGAGATGCTCCATGTGATCATGTCTTGTGGCTTCTATTATATGGATTCAAAGAAACATGTAATGTGCTATAGATGCTCATGTCTTAATTACCTCTATTTTGATTTGATTAATAGACACTTGTTGATGCTCCTGACATGGTAAGAGGCCAAATGAACTTCAAGAGGTTGACACTTACAGACATCAAGATTGACATCAATAGAGTTCCAAAGAAGAAAAACCTTGTTGATGCTTTAAGAGCTGCAGTTAAGTTTTAATAGGGTGGCTAATCTCCTTGGTTGTTGCTGTGAAGATGATGAGAGAATACTTGTGGATGGGTACATGCCTAATCACATCCTATGAAGTGGACAATGAGGTTAAGAGTTGTAGCCAAGTACTTGTGGCTATTCACTTGTTGGGTTAATTCAGAAACGGGAACAGTTTTTGTCCCAGGGGTATTTTGGGAAAACTTTCATAATTTAAGGTTTTGAGTTAGTTTAGGATTTTAATTAGTTTAGTATAAATAGGGTATGGTTGTCTAATTAGTTTAGTATAAATAGGGTATGCTAAAATCATCCCTCTTTTAGCCTTCCCTCACCCTAATCACACCTTTAAGATTTTAAATCATTTCCACTGAGAACTTTGTAACTTAACCTCTTATTCTTGATTATCTATTCGTTTTGGATTTTGAGCAATGTCTGATGTATATCTTTTCTGAGTTGGACGAGCATACAACTGTGTGACTGTTTTTTCTTAAAACAAATAAAAATAAACAAGCATACAACTATATTAGCATACAGATCTGATTAGAATTTACTATTTATGGTTTGTTTTATATGTATGTCTTATATTTATTTGCTTTCGGTTTTATCTTATTCTTATACCCAAAACATAAAACTGTAAATATTAAGAAAAGATTATTCTTTGTAAAATTTCAATAAATGTATATGTTTGTTATTTGGTGTTTGTCATTTGAAACTATTAATTTGCTGTTTGTAAATGGTTAAAAACGTAAGTTTTGATTCAACCCATGATTGGTTGAATGAATGATAAAATTTCATTATACTTTCATTTTTTTACCAATATAACATCTTACATTCATTTCCTTTTTCAAAACTTATTTTAATTATTTTTATTGTTAAACCATTTTATTTTGATAGTTATATTAAAAAGGCTAAAAATTCTAATGTAAGATGTTATTTACCATTTTGTTTTTATTGTTAAACCATTTACAATCCAACTTCCCAAAAAGTTGAACCCTTAAGAAATGTATAACATATGTACTTCTGTAGAATCCTTCTCACATTCAAACTTCTTTATCGAAATTCTCATTTAAAAAGATATAATAAATCCCTCAAGACTTCACCTTAATGTTTTAAAATGTTTCCCATAACATGTCTCCCCAATCCTTTCCTAAAAGATTTACAAACATTACAAGAAAAACCCTTATTAGTGATCAATTTTGATGGCCTAAAATTTGGTCATTAACAACATCATTTAGTCCCTGGATATTAAGTCGTCACTAAATTTTCGTAATCTTATAAACTTAATGACCAATTCTATATGGTCATCACTAAATTTGCCACCAAACCGTGTATCAAATTAAAATATTTTTCTTTCATATCATAATAACTATTAATGACTAAAAATAATATTTAGTTTGTTAAAGTCCTATTCACAAAAAATAATGGTCATTTTATTGGATGTTAAGTGCCCAAAAATAGTAATCACTAATTACTCTATGTTAAATAATATTTAGTTTGTTAAATGCCTAGTGACAAACCACTTAAACATAATGATAGTAGTCATTGAATTACAAAATAAAAAAGAATCATTTGTTGACCTCTATATATATATATATATATATATATATATATATATATATATATATATATATATATATATATATATATATTCAGTCAAACACTCTCATTTAATTAGGGCATTGTTAAGTTCGCATGGGGATTTCCATAAGTTCGTCGATTATAAACAATTATTCATCTAATCTATTTCCATGTTTGACGTAACTTGCTCTAGAATACCCATTGGTTTCAGAGTGATTCGGTTCGATTTTTACAGAATTGCCTAAGAGATGTGCCCCTCCTCACCACAACTATAACAAACTTTCTTGGTGAGGGTGCACTCGTTGGCATAATGCCTTGGCTTTCCACATTTGAAGCATGTGGCTTCCCCGCCACATTTCTCATGATGCTTCTTCTTGCATTTGTCGCGCCATTTCACTTCGCCTCCTCCACCTCATCTCGAACTAGACTTCAAGAATTTACCCTTTTTGCTGGACCCCGAGGGTCCATCGATTTTCCTCTTTTTGCCAACCTCCGACCTCTCTAGACCTTTCTCCTTGATCTGGATCTCAATATTTCTAGCAGCCCAGATGGCGGCTTTCAATGTGGTTGCTTGCTTAACCACTGAACCATAGTCTGCTGGTAGTCCGAGAGCAAACTTGTTGACCTTAGAGAGTTCTGTTGGTACCAAATATGGGATAAACTTCATCTTTTCTGTGAAACTAGCAGCGTATTCAGTAACGCTCAATTTCCCCTTCTTCAAATTCTAAAACTCATTACTGATTTCCAGAAGGTCCTGCTCGGAGCAGTATTGTAGTTTCAGTTGTTCCACAAAGTCTTCCCAAGACATTTTGCTTTCTTCACCCTTGGGCATAGAGTCAGCTAACATCTTCCACCAAGTCAACATGCCAGATTTTAGCAGAGGGATAGTAAGAACCGTCTTCTACCTGTTGCTGCACTCGCAACTTTCAAACATAGTCTCCATTTCGGAGATCCAGTCCATAACTTGCATCGGCATCTGGCTTCTAGATACACATGGTGGTTTGGATGCCATGAAATCCTTGTACTTGCACCCACGACCATCATTACCTCCATCTTGGTTCTTCTGCCTAACTATTGGTGGGTCGGCTTGACCGATAACGCCACTGAAATTCCCTCCCTCCGATTGTCCTCCATTTACTTCGGCTCTTCCACGTGAATTGACAGTTCTTCACGATTCTATTGAAGTAGACGCCTTGTTTCTTCCATTTGGCGATCCAACATATTTTGAATCATCAATTGTACCCCATCCATTTGTTGGGTTTTAGCCATAAGAACTTTCCTATGTGCGCATGCAAAACCCTATTGCTTGGATCTAGGCTTTCTATCAAACATGCTTTTGAATCCAAGACTTCTAATGGCTAATTAGGTTAAACAATAACATTAATACAGATCTAGAATCATACCTTTGAGTTCCTTGTTGATCTTCTTGTCTTGGAGCTTCTAGAGTCACAATTGTCACTCCTCTAATGGCTTACAAACACCAATAGCAAGCAAGATGATTTAGGAGAGAGGAGGGGGGATGGAATTCGGCCAGAGGTTCCTTACTTTAGGTTCTTAAAGCTTGTACACGAATTCCACACCCCAAGGGCCTATTTATACCTTTAGACTCCTTAAGGGTTTCACCCTAAACCCTAATTGGATAATCTTCACTTAAGGCTATCCAAATCCATTCCATAGATATCCTTATGGACTATTTTGAGCTATCCTAAAGCTCTTAGAAACCGTCCAAAGTCCATCCTAATGGATTTATGGTCTAAAGTCTAACTATCAAACAATTGACAGTTTATACCCTCTTATTTAATTAATCTCTTTAAGTCACCAAATTAATACCAATTAATCTATGACTTATATTAATCAAATAGCTAAATATTATTCCTTATAATATTTACTCTCTCTTAACAAATCATCCTTCAAGTTGCTATGGTGAAGGCAACCCAAAAGGACCATGCACCACCGAATATAGTTATAGCCTTAGACACTATTCCAACAGTCTCCCACTTGGATAAGTCTAGTAACTATACAAGTATAATACGGTTTGCAATCGTAGCTCTCAAAGACGCTGTCAACTCTGATCTAATCAATCTTGTCCTTTAGATAAGGGATCGTACAGTCCTCTGTTAGATATCATGCTGACAATCCTATGGAATGGTTAGTCTAGCATTTAGATTTCTCGATCTTCGATTTATTTGACATAGAACGTAATCGAACGCATCAATTCAGTTCTGACCGGGCCCGGCACATAAGTCAAATCAAATCATCGAGTGGCCAAGATATCTCTTCTACCCTCTTAGGATAAAATTTACAGATAAACTTCGACTTATATGCATTTACTTATTCATTAACCAACTACACACAACAATGCGTTTTATAACATCAAGTTACTGATGCGTTTTCGCATTATCAATGCACAATCAAATAACAAATAATAAACCATATATCTAGGTTTTAAGACCATATGATATTATCGTCTCGCGATCACCTTTTATATCGTATTCCATAAAGTGATTCCAGCAAGCGCGGGTTTATTCCAATGCTCAAAACCAGTTCGTAAGCACTCATGAACGTTGCAGCAACTCTTACTATGTCTAACACCATTTAGACACTCTACACACCAATTCACGACAATCTTCATTCATATCTACTCCCAACATATGAACGATTGTGGACCATTTGAATAATTCGATTATTCCTAATAAACTCAATTATTCTGGAAGTCAAAACATGCAAAGTGAAACAATAGTTAAACAACTAACATGTGATAGTAACTTTACTCATAAATAAAACTTCTTTATTTAATCATCAAATGTTAATTACATTTATCTATTATACGTTTCTAATACAATCTAATCTATGCTAATATCATCCTTCAGCCCAATACTCCTAGCATGCTGTAAGTGCTTAACCCTACTCAGTCCCTTCGTAAGCGGATCTGCTGGGTTATCTTCTGATGATATCCTCTTCACTACGAGTTGTCCTTCTTCTACACGATGTCTAATGAAGTGATATTTTCTGTCGATATGTCGAGATCTACCATGATCCCTCGGTTCCTTGGTCAAGGCAACCGCACCTTCGTTATCACAGAAAATCTCCATGGGCTCCTTTATGGCCGGTACAACTCCAAGATCACCGATGAAGTTCTTCAGCCATATTGCCTCCTTCGACGCTTCGCTCGCTGCGATGTACTCTGATTCGCACGTTGAATCAGCTACGGTTTCCTGCTTGGAACTTTTCCATGTCACTGCTCCTCCATTTAGGGTAAAGACCCAGCCCGACTGCGAACGGTAGTTGTCCCTGTCGGTCTGAAAGCTGGCGTCACTATACCCTCGCACCTTCAAGTCATCACTCCCTCCAAGGACTAAGAACCATTCTTTCGTTCTCCGAAGGTACTTAAGGATGTTCTTCACCGCAATCCAATGTGCTTTGCCAGGGTTCCCTTGATATCTGCTAACCATGCTCAAAGCGAAGGCTACATCAGGGCGAGTACAAGTCATAGCATACATGATTGAGCCAACTGCGGAAGCGTATGGTACTCGGCTCATTTCTGCTATCTCGGCTTCGGTACTCGGACTTTGAGTCTTACTCAACTTGGCATTTCCTTGTATCGGTAGTTCTCCCTTCTTAGAGTTTTCCATACTAAAACGTTTTAGTACCTTCTCCAAGTAAGTATTCTGACTAAGTCCAATTAGTCTCTTACTTCTATCTCTTACTATCCTTATTCCCAAAATGTAAGAAGCCTCTCCGAGGTCCTTCATAGCGAAGCACTTCCCGAGCCAGGACTTAACCTCCTGCAGAGTCGGGATGTCGTTTCCTATGAGTAATATGTCATCGACATATAGAACGAGGAAGCTTACTACACTCCCACTGGCTTTGACATATACACAAGATTCGTCTTCGCTTCGTACAAATCCAAACTCTTTGACTTTCTCATCGAAGCAAAGATTCCATCTGCGAGACGCTTGCTTAAGTCCATAAATGGACTTCTCAAGCTTACACACTCTATTCGGATGCTTCGGATCCACAAACCCCTCTGGCTGAGCCATGTAAACATCCTCAGCCAACTTTCCGTTAAGGAAAGCGGTCTTGACATCCATTTGCCAAATCTCATAATCATGAAATGCGGCAATTGCTAGCATCACTCTAATAGATTTAATCTTCGCAACTGGCGAGAAGGTCTCATCATAGTCAACTCCGGGAGTTTGAGTAAAGCCCTTCGCAACCAATCGCGCTTTGTATGTGTGTACGTTCCCATCCACGTCGGTCTTCTTCTTGAAGATCCACTTGCACCCTACGGTCTTACGTTCGGGCACGTAATCAACCAAATTCCAAACTTGGTTATCGTACATGGATTGGATCTCGCTATCCATCGCCTCTTTCCATTTCGCAGACTCCGGGCCTGCCATGGCTTCCTTATAGCTATTAGGTTCATCAAGATTTATTAGTGTACCATCACTAATATACGTGTCCCCTTCGGTAGTAATATGAAAACCATAAAACTGGGGTTGAACTCTAACTCTATCGGAACGTCTAAGAGGTAAGGATTCGTCAATCGGTTCAACCGGAGTTTCCTCCTCGGGTTGAACGCCAGCGGTAGAGGTTCCTTCATCTATCGATTCTTGAATCTCTTCAAGTTCGATTTGCCTCCCACTGTCTCCTTGGCTTATGAGTTCTCGCTCTCGGAAAACTCCTCTCCTCGCAACAAAGATAACATTATCTTTCGGTCTATAGAAGAGATATCCAAAGGAAGTTTGCGGGTAGCCGATGAAAATACATCGCTCACTTCGAGGTTCAAGCTTGTCGTGAGTATCTCGTCTTACGAAAGCCTCGCAACCCCAAACCTTGATATGTGCCAACGAGGGAACTTTCCCCGTCCACATCTCGTGAGGTGTTTTGGCAACCTTCTTGGTAGGGACTCGGTTAAGGATATGGGCGGCAGTCTCTAAGGCATACCCCCAAAAGAAGATAGGTAGTGAAGCACGACTCATCATAGAGCGAACCATATCCAATAAGGTTCGATTACGCCTTTCTGCCACACCATTCAATTGCGGTGTCCTAGGAGGCGTCAATTGCGAAACTATTCCACACTCCTTGAGATAATCGTGGAATTCAAGACTTAGGTACTCTCCTCCTCGATCGGATCGAAGCATCTTGATTTTCCTGCCCAATTGATTCTCCACTTCATTTTTGAACTCTTTGAACTTTTCAAAGGTTTCTGACTTTTGCTTGATTAAATAGATATACCCATATCTACTATAATCATCGGTAAAGGTCACATAGAAGCGGTTCCCATCCTTCGTGGTTGATCTAAAAGGTCCACATACATCGGTATGTATTAGGTCTAATAGTCCCTCACCCCTTTCACAAGTACTCGTGAAGGGTGATTTAGTCATCTTTCCAAGTAAACAAGACTCGCAAGTGTCATCTTCTCTAAGGTCGAATGACTCCAACACTCCATCCTTTTGGAGTTGGGCTATGCGTTTCTTGTTGACATGTCCAAGACGACAATGCCACAAGGATGCTTTATCCATACTAGTGGAAGAATCAATATTCAAAACATCATTTCCTAAGTTATCAACAATCATAACAGTTTCATATATTCCATTACATGGTATAGCTTCAAAATAAAAGACACCATTTAGATAAGCCAAAATAGAACCATTCTCATTATTAAAAGAAAATCTAAAACCTTGTCTATATAAACCATGAAATGAAATGATGTTTCTAGCCATTTCTGGCGAATAGCAACAATTGTTCAAATCTAAAACTAAACTATTCTTAAGCACCAAAGAATACACTCCAATCTTGGTCACAGGCGACGATCTTCTGTTCCCCATGATTAGATTGATCCTTCCTTGCTCCACATCCCTACTTCCTTTTAGTCCCTGCACATTAGAACAAATGTGATAACCACAACCGGTGTCAAGAACCCAAGAAATAGCATGATTAGAATCGTTAGATTTTATTGCATATATACCTGCGAAAGATGGCTTGATCTTTCCTTCCTTGATGGCTTGCAGGTAGTCCGGGCAGCTTCGCTTCCAATGTCCTATCTTGTGGCAGTGGTGGCACTCTGCCTCCTTCGGGTTAGAGCAGGGCTTAGAGGGATCAACTTTTGTCCCACTAGAAGAGGAACCATCTCGGGCTTTCACCTTTCGATAGTTATTTGAAGAAGCTTTCCTCTTCTTTCCCTTCCCTTGACCAATTGCCAAGACAGGAGCAGCAGACGGATTGGGAGTTGGTGCAACAGACTTGTCCTTGAAATTGCTCTCAGCAACCCTCAAGAGACCTTGGAGCTTACTTAGAGTGACCTCCTCTTTGTTCATGTGGTAGGTCATCCTAAATTGATTATACATCGGAGGCAAAGAGTGAAGCACCATGTCGATCGCCAAGTCTTCGCCGAAGTCAACGTTTAACTTGCGAAGGCGGTCGACATACCTTTGCATCTTTTGCAAGTGCACGGTAAGAGATTCTCCATGACCCATCTTGGCGGAAATCATGTTGGTGAAGATCTCGTAACGCTCTTGTCTCGCGTTTTGGTGGTACCTCTCCAACAAGTCTTGATGCATCTCGTATGGATACATGTCCTCGTAGGACTTTTGGAACTCGGAGTTCATGGTGGCGATCATGATGCAATGTACTTTCGTCGCATCTCGCTCATGGGTTTCAAAGGCGGTGATTTCAGCGGGAGTAGCAATTTCGGGGTTGATTTTCTCGAGCTTCTCGTCGAGGACATACTCTTTATCCTCATAGCGAGCAATGGTGCGAATGTATCTTATCCATTCGCCAAAGTTCGTTCCATCGAAGGTGACCTTTTGGCAAAGGCTCATCAACGTGAAAGAACTAGCAGCAGCGTTGTTTGCGTTTGACATCTATAGAAAGGACAAAGATAGATTAGAACAAAAATCCCTAATTATCACCCAATAAGAAAAATTAGGGCTAGGATCCAACAATAACATTTACATACTAGAAAAGGGATGCCGTAATCCAACATGCAAATAAATTGAAGGTAAGTGAATGACGATTCACTAATTCTCCATCACAAAACTTAAACTTTTAGTCCTAAGTGTTTTTGAGAATTCCTAGGTTCGGATGAGATTCATTGAACTATTCAATGGCATGTTTAAATCTCGATATGCCCCTCTTGTTTGTGACTGGGATGCCGAGGATCACAAAGCGGGTGTGAATTACCATGCAAATTTACATGGTGCCTTCATTGTTACGATCACCTATTCGATGTGCCGGTAAACCACACACGCTCCACCGAACTATGATAAACAATGAATCACCCTTCGCCACCTTCGCTTAGAACCAATTAGTGTGCCGGTAAACCACACACGCTCCACTAACATCTTAGCAAGGTGCAAAGTGTAATTTCATGGAATTGCATCAATTCACTTTTCCTAAAGTAACTAAGATTGGGAAATTTAAAAAAAATTTAGTTACTTCGTATTTCTTATTATACTTTTAATGAGAGGATGAGGTTGCCCTATCCTACCCGTTCGGCTAACGACCCTCCACCAATCAAGCAGGCGGTGGGTGTGAGTGTACACCCATTAAGCGCCATTTTATAGGCCGCAACCTTATACCCACCTTATAGATCGGCTTCGTGAATGAGGCCTACTAGCGGTAAGACTAGCATTTAGTTATACATATATATATTATTCTAATAACATCATATAAGTATAAGGTTGTATTTTAAACTTTTCAAAATCTAGGGTTTGAAATTTAAGTTGTCTAAATTAAAGCTTTTAATCATAAATTTAAATTTCAAAACTATAGGGTAGGTTTCAAACATTTAAAAACATGGAGGATCAAATAACAAATAATTCCAATTAACAATTAATATCTTAATTATCTTTATTTGATTTATCTTTGATTTCTTTGAGGATAATTACCAAAAATAATTAAAACAATTAATTAATTATCATATAAAGAAACTAAATATTTAATTAGTTGATAATTACCTTTAACTAGATCAAGATAACACTTATATTTATCAAAAAAACGGATTCATATTGATCTAATTAGTTTATGGTAAGTTTGGATAAGATAAACACAAAGAAATCCCGAATCTGGCCTTTCCTGACGCTTGGACTCGCCGAGTACACAAATGGACTCGCCGAGTCAGGCCTACTCGCCGAGTCCACTTTGGAACTCGACGAGTCAGTGACTCAAAACCAAAAAAAATCGAATTTTGCAGGTTTGTTTCAGTTATACAAGCAACAATTTGTAGAAAACCAATCTAGGCTCTGATACCACTGTTGGGTTTTAGCCATAAGAACTTTCCTATGTGCGCATGCAAAACCCTATTGCTTGGATCTAGGCTTTCTATCAAACATGCTTTTGAATCCAAGACTTCTAATGGCTAATTAGGTTAAACAATAACATTAATACAGATCTAGAATCATACCTTTGAGTTCCTTGTTGATCTTCTTGTCTTGGAGCTTCTAGAGTCACAATTGTCACTCCTCTAATGGCTTACAAACACCAATAGCAAGCAAGATGATTTAGGAGAGAGGAGAGGGGATGGAATTCGGCCAGAGGTTCCTTACTTTAGGTTCTTAAAGCTTGTACACGAATTCCACACCCCAAGGGCCTATTTATACCTTTAGACTCCTTAAGGGTTTCACCCTAAACCCTAATTGGATAATCTTCACTTAAGGCTATCCAAATCCATTCCATAGATATCCTTATGGACTATTTTGAGCTATCCTAAAGCTCTTAGAAACCGTCCAAAGTCCATCCTAATGGATTTATGGTCTAAAGTCTAACTATCAAACAATTGACAGTTTATACCCTCTTATTTAATTAATCTCTTTAAGTCACCAAATTAATACCAATTAATCTATGACTTATATTAATCAAATAGCTAAATATTATTCCTTATAATATTTACTCTCTCTTAACAAATCATCCTTCAAGTTGCTATGGTGAAGGCAACCCAAAAGGACCATGCACCACCGAATATAGTTATAGCCTTAGACACTATTCCAACACCATTGTTATTGGCTCAGGTGTTGCTGCTACTATAGGTACTTGCTCATTCGTTGGTGGTTGATTCCTGTTTTCATCAGCATTTCCAACTCCGCTTCTTGTTCTCACCATTTTTTATCTATACACCGAATAAAGTGAAATTAGATCCTCTTTCACGATAAGATTTCAATTCATCCTTATTACTTCAAACGATTACATGCTAGTTCTAATATCGTATACATACGCTTAGAATCCTAAACACATAAACCTTCAGATCCGGTTGGCAACAAACAGTAGATCCGAACAAATAATATCATATATGGCAACATATAACATTTAGCACATAAAAGCATTTTAGGCAACTTTCCTAAAATATACTAGTGCTCGTGTATAAAATTTTATAGACGCTCAACTCAAATTTCCACTTAGCATTCTAAGTTTAAGTCTATAAATCCTACAAATTCCTAGTTCGCTTAAACTAATGCTCCGATACCAACTGTGACATCCCCAAAATCTCGGCCAGAAAAGACCGGTTTCATTTATGTTTTTTAAACATTTTCAGAGTAAATCCTTTTGATTTTAAAAGAGATGCGGAATTTGTTCCCAAAAACAAAACATGATAAAATAGATTTTTATCTAAACATTTCATAAAGAAATACAATTTCATTTCATAATCAAAATCGGGATGTCATGTTCCGATACAGACCATAAAGCATAAACGATAACATTACAAGTCATTCAACAAATATATACATATACAGACTTGTAAACAAAACATCTTGATGATTCATCCATCTTATGCCCTCGTGCCACTTCCTGTAATACAAAGAAACTGAGTGGGTCAGGCTTGGGAGCCTGGTGAGCATATAGGGTTTTCAACCCGCAATAAATAATTATATTTAATTTCAACAATCAACAATAACCCGATTACTCATTCCCGTTATCCTCACTTTACGTCCCTAAAACAACATCTATTATAAGGAACCTAATTTAGGATTTTCATCGGGACGGACATTACTACAAGGGGTTTCCTCAGCAATAAATGTCCTAAAGGCAACCATGGGGTGATAGAGTACACCAGTGAATACATCGTTCACAATGCCTACAGGTAATGAGCCTACTATTGTTCCACATGACTGTCTAGAAAGAGTCTGTGATCGTTATCCATACTTCGCTGAATAACTAGATCAACAACAACGACATTGAGGTCTCTCATCTGTTTATCACACATCAACTATCTACCCATGTTCTATCTAACATATCAGTAGATAAAATATATATATTTTTATACATAGTTTAAAAACTGTATATAGCATTCTCATTCAATACATATTCCAAACAACATATGAGATACATACACATAACACGTATTTCATAGTAAACAAGTCATATCTATGAGATAAAAGAAGGTGAATATACGTTCACACATATAACAACAAAATATACACATAACATGTATTTTATATAAAATACTTCATAGTTATGCGTTAGAAGAAAGTAATTACACACTCACTTGATCAAAAGATGATCGGACATCACTACAACTTGTAGAAGTAGTATTCTTCGGTAGATCTGGAAGATCTTCACAAAAACCGGGCTCCTTGTGGGTAGAACATCGGCCCAGGAATTGTACTTTTCGGGATCTTCGGGACTTCGAAACTTGCTTCGGGACTCGGGAATGATACCGAGGCTTCAGGATATGATTAGCATGCAAACCAAGGCGAAAACTAGAGAGAAAGAAAGAAAAATGGCAAGGCAAATGGCTGATCTCGGTTTCTATTTATAGGTTGTTGGGTCTGGGATTACGCTGGCGTAACTTCCAAGTACGCTGGGCGTACGCTTCAGATAAGCTTTGGTATGTGTGCCACAATCTTCAAAAATTCATAACTTTCGCAACGAGCTTCGTTTTTGACGTTCTTTATATCCACGCGTAGGTGAGATTATGCTCTACAACTTTCATTTAGACTCCGTTGGCTAATTTTGACTTTATTTTTTATTATTTATTTTTAGTAGACCGGGACAGAAAAACTTCGTTAGAAATTCATAACTTCTTCGTCTGACGTCCTTTTTCGTTCCTCTTTCTGTTGTTGCACTACCATCGACGAGATCTTCGATTCTCGTTTAGAAAGTTTCGGCTAAAACTCGCTCGATCTCAATTCGAACTTTTGGGTTGTCTTCTACTAAGTTGAAACTTCGAAAAATTATAACTTCCTCATACGAAGTCAGATTTAGGCGTTCTTTTTATGCAAGCTCTCTGTTCAACATTATGTATGTCTTTCGTGTTGATCACTAAGACTAAATATCACTCCTGCGTAAATTCACTATTTACGTCACGCTGTATCACACCGGTTTTGTCGCGAAACTTCGACAAGTCATAACTTCTTCGTTATAACTCGGATTTCAGCATTCTTTATATTTTCGGAAACCTCGTCTCAACCACTACATCTTCGTGCATCCATATCGGGTTTATATAACATTTCATTTTTACGCTTATTTATATTCTTGATTAAATTAAATCACATAATTAAGCAGATAAGTATAAAACACATAATTCGCAAACAATACATTCTTATTATTTCAAATTGGGTTACAAAGTTTAACCTAAACTATTACAGTCCTAAAAATTGTAAGCCCAGAAACACGGGCTTTACAAATTTACCTTTGAAATATTTGAAATTGTTCATATTTTACTATTATGAAATCAAGGATAAAATATGAACAATATCAAATAATTCATGGATAATTAAAAAATATATATATTAAATATAAAAAAATTCAATGATTAGATGTAAACAAAATTAAAAGTTATTATACCTTTTACAAATTTTACATACTTTGCTTGATCCATGAATTTGTTTTACTGTGTTTTATAATAAGGATTATCAATGGAAAATCAATATCTTTATCTCAAAGGATAAAGATATGGATTGTGTATAAAATAGTACCATATATATATCAAAGAATGTCATATTATACATTTTCATTCTTAAGTTAATAATCTACCCAATAAATTGTTACAAGTGCATTTCTAGATTTTATTTAAGATTTTTCATCTATAAACGACCATGAGATACACTTTTGCCTCAAAATAAACACAATACTTGGTTTGAGAAATGATGTGACTTAAATTATATTGAATACACTTTGATCATATGTTTTACGAACATATACACTTATTTAACTTAGATTCTAAATACAACATAACTATGAGTGGAGGGCGGACATGGCGGCACCTATGTACTTACAAATATAATTTTGGCTGCCTCTGTATATGATTACACCGAAGCCATTGTGATCTCATATCTCCTCATCAGAGGTGTCTCTCCAACTGCAATAGACTTGGTGTTAACATGAGACGAAGACCAATCAGAGCCACCATCATTCCACGCCAACCGAGCCAAAGAAGTATCAGCTTCATCAACACCAGAAAATAAATGTGAAAACGGATTTACAGTCTCCGGCACCAGTAACGCACCTTCTAACATCTTCACAACGATGCTCATCCCTGGCCTAGTCTCCGGCTTATACTGAACGCAACAAAAAGCTACCTTAAGTATCCTCTCAACAGCTTCATGATTCTTCTCCTCGATCCCACAAACACTCATCAAATCCTTCAACTCTTTCTTTTCGTATTTCCGCCACACCCATATCGGAAACCACTCTTGACTATCACCAAGACGCTCGTCCATGTTCCTCCTCCTTCCGATGATCTCAAAAAGTAGCATACCAAAACTATAAACATCACATTTGTGTGTAACTGGAAGAGCTAGCCAGAGCTCGGGGGCGGCGTATCCCGGAGTACCACGTCCTCCGGTCATCGTTATATGAGTGTTATCCCTGTTACAGAGTTTAGCTAAACCGAAATCCGCCACTTTTGCACAAAACTTTGAATCCAAAAGTATGTTGCCTGGTTTGATATCGTAATGAATGATTCTTTGAAGACAATCTTCATGCAAATAAGCGATTCCTCTTGCAGTTCCCAGAGCAATCTCGTAGAGCTGCTCAAACCCTAGAACAGCTCCTGTATTCGCTTTAAACAATTGTTTATCCAAAGAGCCGTTGACCATGTACTCGTATACAAGAGCTCGTAAACTTTATTCAAAGCAAAACCCATAAAGCCTGACGAGATTAAAGTGATGGGTTCTTCCTATTGTGCTTACTTCCGCCATGAATTGCTCTTCAATTCTCTTGTCTGAGGTTCCGTTTAGTACTTTTACAGCTACAGCTATGCTGTTGCTAACAAGGCCCTTGTAAACTGTCCCGAACCCACCTGAACCCAATAAGATACTGAAGTTGTCTGTCGCTATTCTTAACTGTTGAGAAGTGAACCGGATCGGCTTTTCTGTTTCCATATCATCCAGGAATTTAACCATAGTGAGCGGAATAAACCGGGAGTCGTCACCGAATTCTTCCGTTTGCTTGTTATTAACAGCGATTTCATCCTTTTGCTTCTTCGCTATATTGCATAAACAGTCAATGATCGATACCACAAAAGCTGCAAAAAGAAACTGTTAACATCGATCTGGATTTTTTAATAAAACCACACCTGCCATGAAGGGAATGGAAGAACTTACCGACGACAAAAAAAGGTAACGAAAACACCAATGAGCACACGAATCTCTGTTGGCAAAGGAGGGGTAGGCGAATAAGAACCAGGAGAGTCCATTAAGGATTTAAGGATCAAGGATGTATACAGAACCAAAGAGTTGTTTACACGGAGGTTTCTGATAGGGTTTAATCTATGTATTTTTATTCTTTTAAAACTGAGAATATACTCCATAGAAAACGATCATGCATGCTATAGTAGTACTTGGTGTTTAAGGATTTGTACATTACAGTCACTTTAAAGTCTATACAAGCCAATTAATGCCAACTGCATAGAAAAATGGGCCTTGATTCTTCAACGAAGAATTTAATTAAGCCTCCAACGAAGAATTTAATTAAGCCACTGAAATTAAAAGTTCATTACAAGTATTTACCCTTATTTAGATAAATTGGAGATTTTAATTCCGTTTTGTTGCTTCTTCTTAGAGCAATTATACCAAAAATAAGGAATTGTATAACCTCCATTTTATTTTTCTTTTAACGTATTGACATTTTATAACCCTATTTTTTTTTCCTTTGCTCTTCCTTTATCGTATACACCAATATTTTTTCTATAATAAATAATATATATGTTTTTTTTTGCCATTATTTACACCATCAAGTTTTTTAAAGAGGTTATAAACATATTAATCACATAAAACTATCAAACAATCAACCACTTAAAAATTTTGATTAAATTCTAATGCGCCGTAACCTTCAAAATTTAAATTTGTGGAGCCATCACAAATACTAAAATCTTCACCAACTTCTATCTTTGTCTTTCAAATAAGCAATGAATTATTTGACAATATTAGTTATATAAGTGATGAGAATGCATTGTCTCAAAGTGGTGGAGTTAGATGAGGCGTTGGGGTACTACAACATCCCCAAAAAATTGTTTTATGTATATAAAAAAATTTATTTTTAAACATGTTATATGTTATTGTACCCCTAGCTAAAGATGTTGTACCATGGTTTTTAATGTCTAACTACATATAATATAAATTGATAACGTTTGTATCCTCATATCAAAATTCTTGGCTCCACCACTATGATCTGGGCTTTTTATATGACAAGTTTCAAGTTCGAAATCTAAGGCTTGTCAATCAATTGATTTAAAAGTGTATCCAACTTTCTCACTTAACCGGTTTCGGCTTAAAACCAGTAAAAAATCGATTTTCGCTTTAAAATATCTTATTCCTAACCATCGGTTTGGTTTTCTCAAAACCTGTTTATAACAAAACTAGTTTGGTTTTTTCCTACCGGTTGTAAAAAACCGGTTCACTTTGTACACCTCTAATATGAGTAGTTTGAATAAATCGATATGCATTCGAAATTTTTTATTGAACAATATTTTATTGTGATTTGATTTACTTTAGTTTGAAGTTATGTTATTTTTCTATTAAATGATTGATTGTGTAATAGTTTTATTCTTTATAAAATCTTCTGAAAAAGTTAGTTGTGCGAAGATTTACCAAAGAAAAAAATAAATATTTAGATAGATTCATTGTAAAAAAAATGGAAATGAAAACAACAAAGGGAAATTTTTTTCAGAAAATGGGTATAAACTGTCAATATTTTATTTTTAATATAATTGGCTTCGGATGAAACAGCCCAAGAAGAAATCTAGCCATATACTATAACTTATACAAGTAGGGGTATAACTGTCATTAGACTCCTAAATTTAATGGATTAAGAAAATTCTTTCCGTATTAAAAAGATTCTACCCTAGCGATATAGTGGTGTTTTTTCTTTTTAAATCAAAGATTCTAAGTTTTCATATTTACCAGTTTCAAAATAAATAAAATACAATAAAAATTCTGCCATGGAATATCATTGCCCTAGAAAAATGACGTTCAGCGTTAGTATACGAAATTTCGTTGGCCTTGTCGTACTCGGTTGTTTTTGTACGCATGTTGCAATTGTCTACCACTGACAGCTTGGAATTTTTTTTTTCTGTTTTTTTGGATGTTGCCATAATATTTTATCTTATTTTTAGTTTATAACCTTTATCGTTATGTTTTTATTTTTATTATATATTGTACATTTTTTTCTAAAATATATAACTACAATTTATATTTAAGAGTAAATTAAAAGATATTTAGCCCATATTTTTAAAAATTAACTCGGACAGTCTCTAATATCATTAAAAATTGCATGTTTCATTCCTCATTAATTTAAATTGCATGTTTATCCCTTACGGCACATAAAAAGATTATAATATACTTTTCCTATTATTATTTATTTATTTTTAACATTGTTGACATTTTTAGTTATTAAAAACTATTTTAATTATTTTTCTATTTTGTTGAAGGTCGGACCACCACCACAACAAGTAATCATACCACCATCAGAAAATATAGCAACATCACACCCTTCACCGGAAAATGGAGCACCACATTTCCGACAACTACCATGCTTTCGACAACCGTTTGTAATCATGTAAGATTTGTTTATCTTTATGTTTCGTATCAGTTATGAATCCCTAAGCTTTTATAAATCAATGAAAACCATTTATTCAGAAATACTTTTTATGGAAAAATTCCGTTTTTATAAATGCACTTTGTTTAAGTAAACATAAATAAAAAGTTTTAAATGACCGTAAAAATACGGTGTAACACCCTAATCTTCAAGTAATTTCAAATTCATCAATTGGGTTGTAATTATATCATTTTTAGTCCTTGGATTAGAAAGGAGTGGCCACGGGAAGCCCTAGCGGCGCAATGATAATTTATGGGGCAGGAGTTGTATGTTGGGCGTACATGTGAGTACGTTAAGCGTACTAGGGCGCGTCTAGTACGTTGGGCGTGCGCATATGTACGCAGGGCATACTTGTGTCTAGGTGAAACCCTACCTTATAGGGTTTATGGAGTATTTAAGCATCATTATGGACCTTTTTTCCACATCTTTTCAGCCTCCAAGTTCTGAAATCGTTTTTGGCAAACCCCAGTGGCGGACGAAGAATGTTTTAATAGAGGTGTCCCTCGTACTTCAAGCCGGTGCACCTAATAGAACAAACAAAAAAAATTTACACTACGTGCCGGAAATTGAGCAGTGGCCCGGGACCCCTAATGCTCCTTAAGGTCTGCTACTGACAAAACCTAACTCCTCTAGTATGTGTGTGTATGAGTTAAGAGTGTGTTTTTTGTATGGCCGAAGGAGAAGTTAGTGCATCAAATGAGTCAATGAAGGAAGCAAGTTTGTAGATCTGGGATTATCATCTTCTTGGGAAGCTTCAGGAGGTATAAAGCTTCTACCTTTATGCTTGGATTGTTTAGATCTTGTTTTGGTAGCTTTTTGGTGTTCTTCTTGTCCCAAAAGTCCCATTGTTATGCATGCTTTGTTTTGGACGTTTTGAGTTGTCCTATCAGACCCTATGAAGGGTTCTAAGTTATATAAATGAGGTCCATTTGGTTGGTTTGGCTTCATGTTGCTAATAGGAGGTCTTAATGGATTAAGACCATGCATTAATCCCTTTTTGGAAGACCAAAGTCTTAAAGTTTGAGACTTTATGGTTCTTCAGTGTTTTTGAGCCATGGATCTGAAACTTGGGCTTAAGTGCTTGTATGCCTCGCGTACTTGATCAACCTCCCCGTAAATTGGTCAATGCGAGGTCTTGTGTTCGTTGAGCGTAGCTCCAACGTACGCCCCACGTACATGACTGTTTTTGGGCTCCTTTGCTTTGGGCTTCAGGTATTGGGCTATATGTTAGGCTTTGATCCTAAGGCCCTAAGGGACTATCTGGATAAGTCTGTTTTGGGATAACTAGAGGATCAGACCTTAGATAAGGCCCAATAAAGAGTTGGGCCTAATTGGAAAATTGGGCCAAGTGCGGGCCTTGAGGTAATTTGAGCCTTTTGGATCAAGATTCATGTTTGGTTTGTTGTGGGTTGTGTTGGGCTGTCTGGGATTTTATGGTTTGGGCTTTTGGCTTTTTGGATCTTCTTGAGTGAAGGCCCAATTTGGAAAGTTGGTCCATAATTGGACTTAAGAATTTATTTTTATATTAGGCCTTTTATCATCTAGTTTGGGCCTTAGCTTTGGGCCAAGCTTAAGGAAGGGTAAAAAGGTCTTTTACCCTGAATTGGACTCGTATTATGAGTCACCGACTAAATGTTGATGAACTGTCTTTTTGGTATCTTAGCGAGTGTGTGATAGTGGATCTACAACTAGAGGTTATTCATGAAAACCATTGATGGGGAAATGTCTTTGATGTGGCAGTTCGGGATCTGGCAGCCAACAGCCAGGGATCATCTGTGACATCCCCATTTTCACGGGTAGAAAAGACCGATTTTGTTTATGCTTTATAAAAATCAGATGTAATACCCCGTTAATTTATTTATTAAATAAGTAAAGTAATAAATACATAATAGCCCTAAAAGCGGAATAGTGTGGCAAGAAGTTAGTTACGGGGGTTAAAAAGTCATAATTGAAAGTTTAAAGGGCTAAAATACCATCATCAGGATTTAATTTGAATAGATTTTGGGAAGGAGGGACTGTTTATGTTGTTATGGCATAATGTTTAGTAGCCTCGGGTATAAAAACTTGCTTCACCGGTTAGCAAACCCTAAACGCCCCCCTTATGTGCAGCCGTCACCCCTCCTCCTATCACCTCCCGCGTCGCCTCCGTAACACTTCAGTGAGCCAAGAGCGACTGCCATCACGACTTCGACGAAGGGATCGAGCTCGACATCGGGGCTGATGTCCTTTTCTCAACCATCGCCACAGATGATGAAGTCGGAGGCCACCATCGCTGTCGTTTGGTTCTTCCTCCACTTCTCCCGGCGACGGATCTCCTTTCCTCTCAGCTCCATTCTGTGTTGCTGCTACGCCGCCACTTCATCTCTTCTTCTTCTGTCGTCAAGAAATCGCCGCCATCGCCTTATCGAGCAGCGGGTGCGGCTGTGGATGGCGTTTTTCTCCGACTGTCGTGAGCTACCGTGGGGGTGGCTGTGATTAGGTGTGTTCCTCTTGCTTGACTTGTGTTAGTGTGTGCGTATGCCTTCTGTTGGCTGGAAAAACGTGGGAACCACCATGGCTTCCCACCATGGTGGCCATTTCCTTGCTGTCACCGCAATCCGCCGTTGATTGCCACTAGAGTGTTGCTGCCGTCGCCACCCACCACAGGTGGGTGTTGGATTCGTTTTGCAAGCAGAAATTCATATGGGTGTGTGTGATCGGTGATTTCATTTGGTCAGAAAACTGAAAACAGCCACCACCACCGCCGTGAGGTGGTGGTTGCCGCTATGCACCACCGCCGGCCACCTCAAGGTGGTTTGTGTGTGTTTAATGTAGTTAACGTGTGTTTATTTTTGGTTAAGGCATTGTAAAGTGTAATTAGCTAAAGTATAATGAAATGGAATTGAAAACCACCACCTTAGGGTGGTGGTTGCCGCCACCGGCCGCCGTGTCGGGTGGCGGTGTGCTTTTCCTCTAGTGATAGATTCGTTTGGGGTGCTAGAAACCCTAATGGGCTCAAAGGAGCTCTAATGGACCCAGTGAAGATTAATGGACTCTAATGGACCCAATTAAACCCATATGGGCTTAATAAGATTTTAGTGGGCTTATTAGGCCCAATAAAGCCCTAATTGTCATAAAAGGCCAACAAATTGATAAATGGGCTAACATTTGGATTGGAACACCATAATGCCAATAAAACCCTAATTTGTGGAAACTACTTAGGGCACACACGAGAATTTAATTATTAAATCTTAAATAATAATTAATAATCATTGGCAAACTAGCGTAGGGCATAATGGACTTAATGGATTAAGTCCTTAATGGGTTAAGAAAGAAACATGGAACCTTAATCATCATTTCATGTGAAAACTCTGATTTGGGATTATGGGCTTGGACTTATCGAGACCCACGTTTGGGACATTGGAATGGAATTGTGTGATTAAGCCCAATCACACCATATGACTTATTTAGAAGAACGATGGACTTAATGGATTAAGTCCTTAGAGGAATAATTCCTTAATGGGTTAAGTAGGAAACTTAACCCTAATCGACATTTTATGTGAAACCCTAACTTCACTTGGGTTTATTGTTGGGCCTTTCTATTGGGCCTTAATGATTGGATTATTAATGGGCCATCCAAGAATAATTATATGGGCTAAAATAATTTAATGGGCCTAGGGTAAGTCCTAGGTAAGGGGTGGGCCCAATTTGGAAAATTGGGCCATAGATGGACCATAGTTGGGCCTTAATGATTTTATAATGTTAGGCCATAAGACCTAGGCCCAATTTGGAAAATCGGGCCATATGTTGGGCTTTGATTCCTAATTCGCTTTGGGCGTATGGTTTGGGCCTTGGGCTTGAATAAAGCTAATCTCAGGGTAATGTAGTAATTATCCAAGTATGTATTTATGGTTATGTGTTGGGACCCAATTATTATTTGGGTGTTATTTTGGTGTTGATAGTTCGGGAATCTATCATCCAGCAGTTGTGGTTGAGTCCGCGGGACTTCAGCAGTGTGGGGTTGTGACTACGGGACTTCAACAATATGAGGTGAGTTACCTTCCAGTAGCGGTGGGTCTACGACCACAATGCCGGCCCACCAGTAGGAGTTGTATGTTAGATGATTGTCTTTGTGATATCATCTAGGTTTGCTACCACCTGATATGTTATATGCTGGCATGATATGTTATATGTGATAGTAGTAGAGTTCGGTTGTTAGGACCCAAGGGTAGGTCAGACACCCCAGATATGTTTGACAGCATGTGATGATATGTTTATATCTTGGCATGATATGTTATGTGTGATAGTGGTAGTAGGAGGGGAATAGTCCCCAAGTTCGGTTGTTAGGACCGAAGGGTAGTTCGGACACCCCAAGTATGTCTGATAGTATGTTTGTGTTATGATATTTGTGATAGTAGCTGAGTGTGGGCAAGGCCCGTATCTCAGAGATAGTGGAGTGTGGGTGAGGCCCGTACCTCCATGAGTGTGGGCGAGGCTCGTATCTCCTAGTTGTTTAGTATATGATTGTATATACTTTTATGTTATGGTTTAGTAGCTGAGTGTGGGCAAGGCCCGTATCTCAGAGATAGTGGAGTGAGGGCGAGGCCCGTATCTCCCAGCTAGCGGAGTGTGGGCGAGGCTCGTACCTCCATAAGTGTGGGCGAGGCCCGTATCTCCTAGCTGTTCATTATATGATTGTATGGTATTTGGTATGATGGGGGAACTCACTAAGCTTTGTGCTTACGGTTTTCAGTTTTGGTTTCAGGTACTTCGTGTTTAAAGAAAAGGAGTCGGCTTGATCGCAGCGCATCACACTATGGTTTTCCGCACAAGAGATCTTTGGGATTACACTCTGATATTGTTTTATGATAACATGTTTGATTATTTCTACTTTGGTTTTGACATGAAATAATATTACAGATGTTTTATTACACTGTTTGTTTTAAAATGACGTAATTAAAAATGAAATTTTTGGCCTGTATTTTTGGGATGTTACAAGTTGGTATCAGAGCCTTGGTTTGAGGGATTCAGACATACTCTCGGGTGTGTCTGAACTCAAATTAAGGGCTTGGTATGAAAATTTTCAAAAGTAAAACCACTTTATAAAAAGGAGTTTGAAAGGAATCTGAAAAGAGAAAGGAACTTTGAGAAGAACAAAGTGTGTGATGCATGCAATCAGCCGAGCTCAAGTAAGTTTTCCCCAAGATACTCATACATGCTATGATATGTTATGTTACGATATGATTATGAGAATTGCATGCTAGATTAGGGCTAAGGATCTAGGAGGATGCCTTATATGCCTATTATATGTGCTTGTAGACTTGCATGCTAGTACTGATCAGTTAGTCATAGGATAGCCTGTTTAGGTTATGCCTGATTATATGAGCCTTTTAATTGGATGTACAGATTCCTGATTAGAGGATAAAATGATTTGATTGGAATATGATGGTTAGATTTTCCATTGTCTGAATGCTGCTTGCTTTGTGCTTTGTGGGACTCTTAGTAATGTGAGTTAGCTATTAAGTGAATATGCTAAATCACATGTGGCATAGGCTGTATAATCTCAGAGTGATAGATTTGACCCTATTGCGCAGTTCTAGTTTGAGTCTAACCGTTATAGGGATGAGTCTGTTACTTGAAGGATTATCTGATCTCTGTTGCATGTGGCTATATTCATGAGGTAGCTAGTTGACATTACTGGGAATCTTTCGGCAGCTGAGGACTGGGTAAGTTCGGGAACCTAGGGAAGCCTAGGATATATTTAAGTGAGTTAGTAGTGAGGCTCAGTTAGACTTGGGTGTATCAGTTAAGGAAGTGACTTGGAGGATCCAGGACGATTGTTGAGGAAAGTATGGATAGGTGTGGAAGGTAGTATTGGGCCCGTACTACTGAAAGCACAGGTTCCATACTCGAATCAGTGAGAGTCTTGGAGAATCTAAGAAGCTTTAGGGAAGAGTTTGTGACCCAATATAGGGACAGAGGAAGTTCCAGTTGTTGCAGCTTAGCCATTGGCAAGCGAGCTAGTGCGCGTGATAGGGTGTCAGACCCTGAAGGATATGATTCCCTAGAGTTGCAGATGCGAGATTGATTTGGAGCACCTTGGAAAGAGAGGTGTGCCAGGTGCGTATAGTAGAGGGTCCCGGGAAGAGACCCATGACTTTTGAACATCAGGTGAGAGGCCAGCAAGGTCTGAGTCGGTGCAGCGCGTACGAGAAGGTACCCAAGGGAGTTTGTCACTCCAAGGGTTTAGGCTGCTACAGGGTAGCAGGATTGGTCATATCAGCAGAAGGTGACCAGTATTTCCCCATACGTTGCGAGTATGTCATCTTCTATTGCTATTAGATGGATATTGGGAATACGTATCGCTTTAGGATTGCGAGTGAGTTTGGACAAGTCAGATCTCAAGTCAGTTTTTTGCTAGTGTTCGGTTATCAAGGACCGTATATGCCATCCTGCATGCCGGAAGGTCCTTGATGAACCTACAAAGGGATGTATCTTGCAGAGTGGGTTCCACGCGCACCGTTATCATTTTGGATCTTTGTTAGGATCTATGCAGGAGTATTATTTTAAGGATACTCGATCAAGGTTGGAGTGATTGTTCTCCAATGAAGTCAGCGTTCAGAGGTTCTATCCTTGTTCAGGTATGGTCGATAATTGTTTATGGATGAACTTTGGAGTTCAAGGCACTACTGTTGCTAGGACGGAACTGGTGACAGGAAGAGGGTAGTGTCAGTCGCGGATGTTAGATGCATAAGTGGTTGGTCATCGCATGTTTAGGATAATTATGTTTTCGCATGGGCTGTGTTCGGTTAGAGTTTAGTGGTACTGCAAGATTGGAAATGAGAACAAGGATTCATCAGCTAGAGTGAAGATTAGGGTCTTCAACTGGCAGCATTTTGGATGGACTGAGGTATCAGATTGGATCAGAGTCCAAGAGTACTCATCGAGATTTCCGAGGATGGGAGATCTCAAGGTTTAATCGGCGATTAAATGCTAGCATTGGCAGGCACAGGTTGTCATCAGTGGGATATTAGAAAGCGAGAAGGATTAGAAATCCTTCAATTCTCATGTAATGTGAAGACTTAGTCGAGTCTAAGTGGGGGAGAGATTTTTATAAAGTTCTCAAATTGTGAGTTCTGGTTGCGCAAGGTGCAATCTCTTGGCCACCTTGTCAACCAGAAGGGTGTTCTACTTGATTCGGCCAAGATAAAGGCCGTGATGCAGTGGGAGATTCCGAGGTCTCCATCTGAGATTTGGAATTCCCTGGGTGTAGCAGGCCACTACCGAAGATATACGGGACTTCTCCAAGATTGCGGTTCCTTTGACCCGGCCGACCAAGAAAATCAGTCGCCTTTTGTTGGGGGCCTGGGCAGCAGGCAGCCTTCGAGGCTCTCAGACAGCGGTTGTACAAGGCACTGATTCTCACCCTGCAAGAGGGTGTAGATGATTTCGTGGTTTATGGTGACGCTTTGATCACGGGCATGGGTACGGTACTGATACAGTGGGGTCACATGATAGCAAGTTTCGGGAACCATGTCAGAGTTCCGGTTAGGAATCTAGTTCAGTGATGTGTTAGGTCTAGTGCGTGTTCGACCCTGTATGGAAAGTGTTGTAAGACTACGGGGGTAGCCGTAGCATTCACTAGTAGCAAGATGGTATGGAAAGTGTTGTAAGACTATGTGGGTAGCCGTAGCATTCACTAGCAGTCAGATGGTATGGAAAGTGTTGTAAGACTACGGGGGTAGCCGTAGCATTCACTAGCGGTCAGATAATGATAGAGTGTTGTGAGACTGCGGGTGTAGCCGCAACATTCACTAGGTTAGTAGATAGTGTGAGCGCGTTGTTAAGACACAGAAGGAACAATGGTGCCCACCAGTTCGGATGTAGCAATAAGGATAAGGAAATCCACAGATTGGATTTCGGAATTACCCAGATGGATTAGATCTGGTTGAGCCAGTGATAGGACTGTAGGAGCGCCACTACAGTTATGAGATCAGAGAAGCAACGGACTGCTTCAGGACATGTGAGATAAGGCTACCATTGGTCAGGTAGCAATCACTTTCAGCCTTGGATTTGAAGATGACAGGATTCGATGTATGGACCCGATCGGTTATATCGGAAGGTGGTAGAGTCACAGTGTCATGATAACTAGTGGCAACTAGTTCCAGAGAAGGATTTCGTTCAGAAGTCATGTGAGGTGACTAAGTAGTGAGTCGTTTAGCTCCGCAACCGGGTGTAAACCCAGTATTTCAGAGGATTGGCAAGCAAATTAGGACCCAGGAGGTCTCGATATCTTTTGGTAAGCAGCTATGTAGTAGCGTATACTACTTTAGGCAGTTCAGTGCTCGAGCAGTTTCAACGTTTGGTCAGTGATAGTATGTGTGTTTTAGTTGCATATGCACACAGAATAGCTAGTTTATTGGGGAGTGACAAGTCACCCACAGCGTGATTAGCTGAGCCTTGACCAAGTATGAGTGATGTGCAACGATATTTGGGTCTGTGACCCTGTTTTATAGTGGGAACCGTGAGTAATCAGAAGTTAAGTGGTCAATTGTGGGATAGACAGACTGGGTTCAACGATAATGATTCAGTATGAGTGGTCTGTCAGGGATTTGGACCATCTCGAGATAGTAGATTCCAACGAAGTAGAAGTGATCCTGTTGCGAGGAATTCATTCACCTGAGGGTATTAGGGCTTGCGAAGATTTGGTCACAGCTACCTAGGAGGGCTAGCGTGTGCCCAGAATGGTGACCATGTTGCTAAGTGGTTGGCACATGAGAAATGGTAAGGAATGATTTCGAGGATGAAATCTAATTTAAGTGGGGGAGATTTGTAATACCCCGTTTATTTATTTATTAAATAAGTAAAGTAATAAATACATAATAGCCCCAAAAGCGGAATAGTGTGGCAAGAAGTTAGTTACGGGGGTTAAAAAGTCATAATTGAAAGTTTAAGGGGCTAAAATACCATCATCAGGATTTAATTTGAATAGATTTTGGGAAGGAGGGACTGTTTATGTCGTTATGGCATAATGTTTAGTAGCCTCGGGTATAAAAACTTGCTTCACCGGTTAGCAAACCCTAAACGCCCCCCTTATGTGCAGCCGTCACCCCACCTCCCTCTAGCCGTCACCCCTCCTCCTATCACCTCCGTCGTCGCCTCCGTAACACTTCAGTGAGCCAAGAGCGACTGCCATCACGACTCCGACGAAGGGATGGAGCTCGACATCGGGGCTGATGTCCTTTTCTCAACCGTCGCCACAGATGATGAAGTCGGAGGCTACCATCGCTGTCGTTTGGTTCTTCCTCCACTGCTCCTGGCTACGGATGTCCTCTCCTCTCTGCTCCATTCTGTGTTGCTGCTACGCCGCCACTTCGTCTCTTCTTCTTCTGTCGTCAAGATATCGCCGCCATCGCCTTATCGAGCAGCGGGTGCGGCTGTGGATGGCGTTTCTCTCCGACTGTTGTGAGCCACTGTGGGGGTGGCTGTGATTGGGTGTGTTCCTCTTGCTTGACTTGTGTTAGTGTGTGCGTATGCCTTCTGTTGGCCGGAAAAAACGTGGGAACCACCATGGTGGCCATTTCCTTGTTGTCACCGCAATCCGCCGTTGATTGCCACTAGAGTGTTGCTGCCGTCGCCACCCACCACAGGTGGGTGTTGGATTTGTTTTGCAAGCAGAAATGCATATGGGTGTGTGTGATCGGTGATTTCATTTGGTCGAAAAACTGAAAACAGCCACCACCACCGCCGTGAGGTGGTGGCTGCCGCTATGCACCACTATCGGCCACCTCAAGGTGGTTTGTGTGTGTTTAATGTAGTTAACGTGTGTTTATTTTTGGTTAAGGCATTGTAAATTGTAATTAGCTAAAGTATAATGAAATGAAATTGAAAACCACCACCTTAAGGTGGTGGCTGCTGCCTCCTGCCGCCACCGGCCGCCGTGTCAGGTGGTGGTGCGCTTTTCCTCTAGTGATAGATTCGTTTGGGGTGCTAGAAACCCTAATGGGCTCAAAGGAGCACTAATGGGCCCAATGAAGATTAATGGACTCTAATGGACCCAATTAAATCCATATGGGCTTAATAAGATTTTAGTGGGCTTATTAGGCCCAATAAAGCCCTAATTGTCATAAAAGACCAACAAATTGATAAATGGGCCAACATTTGGATTGGATCACCATAATGCTAATAAAACCCTAATTTGTGGAAACTACTTAGGGCACACACGAGAATTAATTATTAAATCTTAAATAATAATTAATAATCATTGGCAAACTAGCGTAGGGCATAATGGACTTAATGGATTAAGTCCTTAATGGGTTAAGAAAGAAACATGGAACCTTAATCATCATTTCATGTGAAAACTCTGATTTGGGATTATGGGCTTGGACTTATCGAGACCCACGTTTGGGACATTGGAATGGAATTGTGTGATTAAGCCCAATCACACCATATGACTTATTTAGAAGAACGATGGACTTAATGGATTAAGTCCTTAGAGGAATAATTCCTTAATGGGTTAAGTAGGAAACTTAACCCTAATCGACATTTTATGTGAAACCCTAACTTCACTTGGGTTTATTGTTGGGCCTTTCTATTGGGCCTTAATGATTGGATTATTAATGGGCCATCCAAGAATAATTATATAGGCTAAAATAATTTAATGGGCCTAGGGTAAGTCCCAGGTAAGGGGTGGGCCCAATTTGGAAAATTGGGCCATAGATGGACCATAGTTGGGCCTTAATGATTGTATAATGTTGGGCCATAAGACCTAGGCCCAATTTGGAAAATCGGGCCATATGCTGGGCTTTGATTCCTAGTTTGCTTTGGGCGTATGGTTCGGGCCTTGGGCTTGAATAAAGCTAATATTAGGGTAATGTAGTAATTATCCAAGTATGTATTTATGGTTATGTGTTGGGACCCAATTATTAATTGGGTGTTATTTTGGTGTTGACAGTTCGGGAATCTATCATCCAGCAGCTGTGGTTAAGTCTGCGGGACTTCAGCAGTGTGGGGTTGTGACTACGGGACTTCAACAGTATGAGGTGAGTTACCTTCCAGTAGTGGTGGGTCTACGGCCACAATGTCGGCCCACCAGTAGGAGTTGTATGTTAGATGATTGTCTTTGTGATATCATCTAGGTTTGCTACCACCTGATATGTTATATGCTGGCATGATATGTTATATGTGATAGTAGTAGAGTTCGGTTGTTAGGACCCAAGGGTAGGTCAGACACCCCAGATATGTCTGACAGCATGTGATGATATGTTTATATGTTGGCATGATATGTTATGTGTGATAGTGGTAGTAGGTGGGGAATAGTCCCCAAGTTCGGTTGTTAGGACCGAAGGGTAGTTCGGACACCCCATGTATGTCTGATAGTATGTTTGTGTTATGATATTTGTGATAGTAGCTGGGTGTGGGCAAGGCCCGTATCTCAGAGATAGTGGAGTGTGGATGAGGCCCGTACCTCCATGAGTGTGGGCGAGGCCCGTATCTCCTAGCTGTTTAGTATATGATTGTATATACTTGTATGTTATGGTTTAGTAGCTGAGTGTGGGCAAGGCCCGTATCTCAGAGATAATGGAGTGAGGGCGAGGCCCGTACTTCCATAAGTGTGGGCGAGGCCTGTATCTCCTAGTTGTTCATTATATGATTGTATGCTATGTGGTATGATGGGGGAACTCACTAAGCTTTGTGCTTACGGTTTTCAGTTTTGGTTTCAGGTACTTCGTGTTTAAAGGAAAGGAGCCGGCTTGATCGCAGCGCATCACACTATGGTTTTCCGCACAAGAGATCTTTGGGATTACACTCTGATATTGTTTTATGATAACATGTTTGATTATTTCTACTTTGGTTTTGACATGACATAATATTACAAATCTTTTATTACACTGTTGGTTTTAAAATGACGTAATTAAAAATGAAAATTTTGGCCTGTATTTTTAGGATGTTACATCAGAGTACCTCTTTTAATAAAAATGTTGTGGAACTTGTTCCCAGTAAAACATGATAAATATGTTATCAAAGCATTTCCAAAGAAAAGTATTTTTATTCATTTTAAAACATTTAGGATGTCATCGTCAATACATAACCTAAAGCTAGTATTTTTTCTTCAATATCATGCATTTGAAACCCCCATAAAAATTTGCCAACACCTCATGCATTTGAAACACTCACACCCTTTAACCTTCAAAGTAATTAATCACACATAATCTCATTCCAAGAAAATCACACTCTATAAGTTCAACACCTCATGCATTTCAAACCCCCACACCCTTTCACCTTCATTATATAAGTAGTTGTATTAGTACAAGTTTCTTACAAAAAGTCGTCATTTGGTTGAAGATATTATGATTCAAAAGTTTTCATATAGTTGAAGCATTCATGATCCAAATATGATGATATGAAGAAATGGATTATGTCGCATCGATGGTAATTGTAATATGATTTTTTCTTTCAACCAAAACAAATGAAGCTTTTCTATACTTTCTTTATATTCAATTTCTCATTTTGACCTTTATATGTGATTTTTATGTATTACTCAATCTTGAATGTCACTCTCTGTGACATCCCCATTTTCACGGCCAGAAAAGACCGATTAATTTATGCTTTGTTTTAAAATCAGAGTAATCGTTTACAGAAAATAGTTGCGGAATTTCTTCCCAAAACAAAATGTGATAAGAATTTATCAAAGCATTTATTTAAAGAAATGTATTTTCATTAAATAACAAAATTTTGGGATGTCATGTTCCGATACGTACCAAAAGCATAAACAGTATAAAATAGACCTTACAACAATTATTTATAACTACTGAACTATAATCCAAAATCTCTCATCAAGTCCACCAACTTATACTCTTGTGTCATTACCTGTAATGCAAAGAAAACTGAGTGGGTCGGGTTTAGGAGCCTGGTGAGCATATAGGGTTTTCAACCCACAAAAATATATTTATTATATTCAATCGTTAAAAAATCAACCCAGTTACCCATCCCCATTATCTTCTTTATTTCTTAAGGTTTTACCCTAAGAATCGACTATCCTTCCTTCATTCATTCCTAAGGATTTACCTAAGGAATTGGCACGAAGTTCATTGCTACCAAAGTTTATCTATCAGGTACTAAATCCATAGCTATCAAATGCTAACTCCATAGTCACCAAGGTTTATGTAACAAGCGCTAACTCCATAGTCGCCAAGGTTTACTCAACAAGCGCTAACTCCATAGTCACCAAGGTTTACTCAACATGCGCTAACTCCATAGTCGCCAAGGTTTACTTTAACATGCGCTAACTCCATAGTCACCAAGGTTTATGTAACAGGCGCTAACTCCATAGTCACTAAGATTTATGTAATAGGCGCTAACTCCATAGTCACTAAGGTTTATGTCGGTATTGACAATATTGGTTCCGAGACATCCTCTAGCAATACATATCAATGGGTTTTTAGAGTACACTGGTGAACATCAAGTCCACAACACATACAAGTTGCGAGCTTGCTAGTGTTCCATAGGACTGTCTAGAATAGTCTGTGGTTGTCATCCCTACTCTGCTGAATGATGGGGGCCATCGTTTGGGTAAAGGTTTCACTCATTTTCACATGTCACCCTCATCTCATGATCTATATCATCTTTCGTCTCATTCTCAAACTAATCTTTCCTCACACACCAACTATATCATCTACCCATGTTCTACCCAACATATTTGTAGATATAAATTACATATATAGTTTAAATCATATTATATAAAAATCTGTATAAAACATTCATTCAACAACCATCTCAAATAAACAAACAACGTATAAACACTTAGCATGTATTTCATAGCAAATACTTAATATCTATGCGGTAGAAGAAAGTAACTACACACTCACTTGACTAGACGATGCTCGGATAACACTACGGCTTGTAAAAGTAGTAGTCTTATGTAGATCTAGAAGATCTTCACACACCGGGCTTCTCGCAGGCAGAGCTTCGGCTCTGAAACTCTTTTCTTCTCGGGATCTTCAGGCTTTGGGACTCGCTTCGGGTCTCGGGATGATACTGGGGATTTGATAGGGGGGGTTAAAATAGGGCTTATAGAGGGTATTGGGAGTGGGAGAGAAGAGATTGAGCAACCAAAGTCGGTTGCCCCTTGAATTCTATTTATAGGGCCATTTTTCTGGATTCACGTCGTGAATCTCAAATATTCACGTCGTGAGTTCAATAGTCATCAAGCGTCATCGCAACTTGCATCTGTCAGGCTCCAGAAGTCATAAATACGGAGTTCACGTCGTGAACACTGTATTCACCTCGTGAACTCTAATAGTTTTGGGGTTTCGCACCCTGAACTTCAGAAATTCATAACATTCACATACGAACTCCATTTTTTACGTTCTTTATATCGACGCGTAAGTAAAAACAAGATCTACAACTTTTATTTAGACTTAGTTGGCTAATTTTGAATTTATTTTTTCTATATTATTTATATATTATTTTTAGTAGGCCGGAATAGGAAAACTCCGTTATAAACTCGTAACTTCTTCATCTGTCGTCCGTTTTCGTCTGTCTTTTCACCGTTGGAATAAAATCGACGAGATCTTTAATTCTCGTTTAGATTGTTTTGGCTAAATATCGCTCGATCTCATATTCGAACTTCAGACTGTACACTGCTAAGTCGAAACTTCGAAAAATCATAACTTCCTCATACGAAATCAGATTTGGGCGTTCTTTTAATGCACGCTCTCGGTTTAACGTATTCTACGACTTTTGTTTAGATAGCTAAATCCAAATATTGCTCTATCGTAAATTCACTATTTACGTCGCGCTGTGTCGTGCGGATTCTGTCGCAAAACTTTAACATGTCATAACTTCTTCGTTATAACTCGGATTTCGGTGTTCTTTATATGTACGGAATCCTTGTAACATATACTACAACTTAGTTAATATTAATCCTTCTAAATAATCTTCCATCAAAAAGTCATTTTTGACGCTCATTGTTTTTAAATTGACTAGCCCTGATCTATGGGCATTACACTCTCCAAACATCAATGTTTTGTTTGGAATATCTTTCTCATTCTTTTTTTCAAGAAAAACATTTTGATTGCAGGTTAGTGAAAAATTATCATCAAGTTTCTATGGTTGAATGATGTTCAATAAAGAAAGAAGATTTAAAAAACGGATATTGGTTTTTTTTGTTTGAACAAAGTAGACGGATATTAATTTTTTCTTTTGATTTAAACTTACATTTATTAACATTTTTATTTATATATTCAAACACCCAATGTTCTTATTTATTTGATTGTAGTTTTTCTATTTTGATTATGTTTATTTTCTATTTTTTTTTGTTGGGTTATCCTACAGAACATATTTAAAAGACAATATTTAAAAGATAACATAATTTTTAACATTTGATATGTAATTATGATGACTTATCATGATATGTTCTTCATATGAAAGTAATTTATCCATATTACTACGATAAGAATTACATTTAACATTTACGAAAATCTATATTATATGTGATTTGTTTAACGTATATATGCACCTATGTATGTTATAAATTTATAATTAAATATCTTTATGTTTAATAATTGAAGGGATTAAAATGATGCATCAAAACCAATTATGTAGACGAATAATAATAATAATAATAATAATAATAATAATAATAATAATAATAATAATAATAATAATAATAATAATAATAAATACAAATTTTCAAGTTCTATATTCATTTGAAACTCACACTACAACTCAAGAGTTTTCTAATTTATGTATATTTATTAGTTACAACTCAAGAGTTTTTACTTATGATTGTTAATTAGTAATCACTAATAATTTTTTATTTTTCTTTGTTTTATAAGGTTGTAAAGTTTTGCTTATTAACAAAATTAATGTATTTGAAGACATTTGTGATTTAAATATGAAAAGTTAATATAAATATTATAATAAATGTTTTAGTGTTTTTATGTTATTAAAAGTTGTAGTGTTTATTTTTCGTATTTTTATTATTCGTTGTATATTTATCTTTTTTAATACAAATGTTATAATAGATGTTTTTGTATTTTTATATTACTAAAAGTTGTAGTTCATATTTTTGTTCAAACATTTTGTTACCCGTTATATATAGATTAGAGTAAATTACACGAATGGTCCTTATGGTTTAGGGTAATTTGCAGGTTTGGTCCCTAACTTAATTTTTTAACTCAGAAGGTCCCTATAGTTTGTTTTTGTTACGCATTTGGTCCATGTCTTACCTAAAAAGACTATTTTGCCATTGATTTTTTAATTTATTTAAATAAACACACCCCGAACTCCATTCCCCCCACCTTACCTTATCTATCCCGCTATTTTTTCCTATTTAAATAATAGTATTTTTAGGTAAGATAGGGACCAAGCGCGTAACAAAAACAAATAGTAGGGACCAAACGCATAACAAAAACAAACAATAGGGACTTTCCGAGTTAAAAAAAATAGTTAGGGACCAAACGCGTAAATTACCCCAAACCATAGGGATCATTCATGTAATTTACTCTATAGATTATCATACGTTTGATATATAATTTACACAATTTTAAACGGTTTATAAAATTATCAAATAATTGTATATATCACAATGACTTAAAAATTAAAATTATAATCATCATACTATTTTGTAAAGGAATCATTTTTTCTTTTACCACATTCATTTGAAACTTCCAACTTTTCATATTTCCGTACAATATACTTAATTTATTAACTTAAATATGTTTTTAGTTGTAAACATTATCATAAATGAAAGAATTTGTGACTTATCAATATAATATACTTAATTTGTTAACTTCAATATATAGTTAAATAAATAACATACATTAATATATCAAATAAGCTTCAAAATTTTGTGTAAAATTTAAAATCTATAGTAAAATATCAAATAATGTTTTAAAAAAATTCAATATCTATTTTTTAACATAGTTAAAAGGAAAACATTAAATATAATAATAATAAAAGAACCTAAATTGATGAATCGAACTAAAAGGTGTTTGAAAACTATTCTAACAATATTCTTTTAACTTTTACCGCGCAACGCGCAGAAATTCGTCTAGTTTTATATTAAGGATTTCTCATAAAGATTATAACTGTGTTTACCAAGTCCAACGAGCAAGACCCATGGAAAAAATTTATATTAGTTTTGCAAGTTTAGAAACGTGCAACATGTTTCATCTAGTGTGAAATTAATTTTTATTGGTAAACACAAGAAAATAACAAAAGTTATAATATAAAACGTACAAATTATGCAACATTACACAACTAATTTAATTGGACATACAATGAAAATTAACATGAGTTATCTTTATGTTTTTAACTCTTAATACGTTAAATTATATATAGATTTATATTTATGTCTTAAAACAGTGGAATAATACGAAAATAACAAGTTAAACCTTGAAGACTAGAAGGAAGAATAGTCGAACAAGTGCCCAGTCCTTTTTCTATCTTTTCTAAAGAAATTGTGAACATTCTTTTCCCCCATTCCTTTTCTCTTTTGCTTCTTTTAAAATAAGAATAAATCTATTAGGTCAAAGTACCAAAATACCCTTAAAAGCTATTCTTAAACCAATGCATTTAGAAGGGTGATGTACCCAAAGGGTAACATATCTATCATCATCTGAACGATTCACATCAACTAGTTTCAATGCACATACAAAAGTCAATCGCATAACAATAACAATATTTTGGATGTGTGAGAGTATAAACCATAGACCTCCCGTATGAAATTTCACTAACAACCACCAGACCAGGGGCGTATAGCCATTATAGGGCAAGATTGGGCCTTGACCCACCCACAAAAAGTTAAAGTTACATATATATTGTATGTACAATATATATTTTTGTTAAATAAAAGGAACTAAAGTTAAAGAATTTTGTCACTCGTTCATATTTTGTATATTATTTGGCCTATCCTAAAATAAAATCCTGACTACACCACTGCACCAGACTCTCACTGTAGGGACACAAGTTGCACATCTAAGGGTGAGCATGATACGATTTGACTTAGTTTTTTATCGAAACTAGAGATATTAGTTTTTTGCTTGCTAAAACCACATAGTTCGATTTTATTGAGTGTGGGTTGGTGTTGGTTTCGGTTCAGATTTATAACCAAAGGCAATATGGTTCGGTTTTTTGTTTAGACGGTTTAAAACCAAAAAATCCTTATTCCCATAATGGGCGGTTGTGGCCTACCATTTCATTATTTAAGTTGGTTGTGGCCTGTGGGATGTGAAGTGTGGTAATGCTTTAATGGGTTATGGGCCTATTTTAAATCAAATTATGCAAGAATTCAAGTCTCAAACTGCTACCGAAAGGAAGAAACAAGTTTTAGAATCATACCAGAAAGGAGAATGTTTGAACTTTAACAACTAAAAAACACCACCACTTTTAAAAACAACTATCCAGTCACTCAATTTCAAGTTTCTGTTGTAATACCAACATTAAAACACCACTAATAACTAGACAAAAAATATTTAAAATTATAGTTAAAAAGGTAATATCTTAAAAATAACATATTTAAAAATTTTGAAAATTTAAACAAAACCAAAAAATCATCAGTTATATTCTTCTACCCAAGACATTCTAACCTTCTTTCAAATTTTCCAAACTTACCATTATGATCTTCTTTTCATTGCTGAAAAAGTACAAATCACAAACATCGTAAATATAGCAACCAAAATTTAAGACCCACTTAAAGCTAGAAAAAACCAACAAAAACATCTACCTCCTATAATAATAAAAAAAAAAATATAGGTTTTCTATACATGTGTCTTCATTTGGAGCTTCTCAGGAATTTTTTCCAGCATATTGCATTAACAGAACCCCGAAATAATCAAGGAGAACATTGTGATTTCCATCTAAAACTAAAGAATTAGGCTTCTCTCTGCTGTTGTTTTTCTTCACCCTATCCACTGATCTAATAGATTATCCCCTCCTAAAACTAAGCAAATGTTTTGTTCGCTTAATATTTCTAAAGGAATTGAAATTGGAATTGGAATTGGGAAATAAATCTATCAGGAATTTGAATTTAATTCCATATTCTTTGTTTGGTTGACAGGAAATAGAATTAAAATTAATTCCAAATTCTATTTGGTTCACAGAAAATAGAATTATAATCCATGTAAAATGACAGAATTACTTTTTTTGTCTGTTTTGCTTAATTTTACTTTACTTTCTAACCTATATGTAAAGATACTTTATCCCGTATGATAGAATTATCATTTTTGTGTGTTTAGTTTTATAACCAAAGGCAATATGGTTTGGTTTTTTGTTTAGATGGTTTTAAAAACAAAAACAAAAAAAAAAAAACAAAAAAAAAAAAAAATCCCGAATGCCATAAGGGAACTATTTCACGGTTGAGGCCTACCATTGTTTCATTATTTGGGTTGGTTGTGGCCTGTAGGACGTGAGTGGGGTAATGCTTTAATAGGTTATGGGCCTATTTTAAATCAAATCATGCAATCGTGAGTGGGGTAATGCTTTAATAGGTTATGGGCCTATTTTAAATCAAATCATGCAATCTTTCAGTGAGTGGGGTAATGCTTTAATAGGTTATGGGCCTATTTTAAATCAAATCATGCAATCATTCAGTCTCAGGCTGCTGGGAAAGGAAGAAACAAGTTTGAGAATCATACGAGAAAGGAGAATATTTAAACTTGGGAAAGTGACTATTGAGAATAATTAATTGTTGTGTTTGTTTTCATTTGGTCTTTTTTTTTTGTACTCCATATATCATTGAACTTGTTGTTTGTGATCACTATAACTCTTTTGACCGGTTTTTAACCTGTGATTGCCGGTCAAAGGGTTATGGTGAACACAAACAACAAGTTCGATGATATATTTGATTGAGGTCGTTGTCTTAATAAAAAATAACCTCAAAACCACTAGATAGCCAGGGTAAGTAAGGGTCGAATCCACGAGGAGTTTGTGGTCAAACCTTGTGCTATAGTAGTCAATGAAAAAGAACTAATACTTGCAGTTGTCATGAAAAATATTTAAACTAAGATTTAAATAAAAAACTAGAAACTTTATATTGCAAACGATTACCAATGAGAAAAACAAGGTTACTTCAGGTTCAATGTCGGATGATTAAGACTCACGTGTTTATCTTCCCTTAAATTCCAATTTAATTACCTAGACATATATAAGGTTAATTAACATGCAATAAATAACTTTGGGCACACAATATGTTATTCCTACTAATTATCTTACTCTTTATATCTACGTGGATTAGGAACAATGAGTGGCTTGACAATATTATGTCTTATGATTACCAATTACAATGTTTAGCATTTAAAATCACAAGTTTGGAATAGTATATGTTGATTCAACCAATCGTGTTAGTTCCTAAACTATATGAATTCAGCACGATCAGTGAATTGAAAATAAACTATCCTAATTGTAAAATTAAACACATGAATAACACCCAACTTCAATTATCATTAATAGAAATCATAAATTTAAGACCATATAATAACCAAAGTTGATTGGAATAGAAGTAATAATCAAAACACATTCATCAAATCATCCTAAACATTCCCGGAAGTAACCTAGGTGGTTTAGCCTTCCATAGAATTCACAAAACACAAAACTTGAATAAAAACAATGTAATTCATAATAAACTCATAAACCAACTTGAAATCATAAAAATAATAAAATCTAATGATCAATCAATCATTCAACGATGAAATCTTGGAGAAGAAGTAACCAAATCTGGAGTTTGATGAAGATCCATTGGTTGAACGAGTTCAATTGTTGAATGATGATGAACTTGATGATTTGTAGCCTCGGATTCGGAAATTGATGATCAAAAACGCGTTTGGAGAAGGTTTGAATGTGCTTGGAACCCTCCAAAACGGTGGAAAATCTCAGGGGAGAAGTCCAAAATCGATTAGGGTTAAATCTCCTTTATATAGGTGTTGAAAAACTGATTTTCGGAGCTATTTTCCACGTCGGCGTCCTAGTAGGCGTCTTAGACGTCATATACAACGTGTAGACGTCCTTCGGGGTATTTTACATGCCTTCTGTCGTCCTTGATTTGCACTAGAAAATGGCCTAAAATGGGTAGGTGTCCTAGGGGGCGTCTTAGACGCTTTCTAAGACGTCCCTCATCTTTGTCACTCCTTTTTGGTGATGAAAACCGTAGAATCAGTAAAAACGCAAAACATGAAAGTTGTAGAAAATTTTGTCTAGTTTCCAGAACTTCGTCATTCATGTCAATTGGAGCTTTAGATCTTGATATATGATCAAAACATTGAAGAGTGGTCAAATTTCTCAGCACCATTTTTCTTCATTCCTTTAGCAATTCGTCTCCCACGCTTGTTAACTTCAGTTTGCTCGTTTTTCTTGCGGGTTCCGCACACTTTTAGTACAATATATTGACCTGCATATAAATTCCAACAACTCATCAAAGTAGTGTCATTCTTGGACAATTATACATCAATTCAACAGATTTGTGACAATTTAGTACATTCATAAAATAGACTTATCAAACCTCCCCAACTTTGTAACACACCAATTCTGGTATGATATTTATATTGTTATTTATTGTTATATTTCTTCAAGTTCTAAGGGTAACTCGACGAGTCAGTAGTTGAACTCGTCGAGTAGTGTCGTGATTTCGAGCACGTTTAAGTTGGCGACTCAGCGAGTCCATATTCCGGACTCGGTGAGTCCGCTAGTCTGGATGAAACCTAATTTCAAGGGTTTGCACCCTATTTAAACAAATTTTGGGGCCTCTAGTCAGCCCCCATCACCCTTCATAGCATCATTCTCGAAACCCTAGAGCCCTCTTTTCATTTTGTGTGATTTTGGTGTGTTCTTTGAAGATTTTGAGAGATAAAGGAAGGTAGATCAAGAGGAGAAGAAGGAGATCCTAGATCCTTAAGGAATTTTAGAAGATAGTAAGGTATATCTTGGCCCTTTTCTGTTTCTATGTTTAAATCTCCCTTTCGAAGCCATTAAAGCCATTCTTGAACCATTTCTTGGCTTAGTAGTAGCATAGATGACTCATGGAGTTGATTAGCCTTCAGATCTAGCTAGATTTGATTTCCAGGAGCTTAGATCTAGCACCTTTATGGATCCATTTTGCATGAAAGCTCTAGATCTACTATTATAGTGTGCTTTGAACCTTAAAAACTTCATTTGATGTTATTTACACGTAAAGTTGGAAACTTAACGTGTAAATCAAGTCCCAGGAACCCAGATCTATTAATGGTATGGATTGGTTTCAAGCAGAATCGAGTATATAGTGTTTGCATGCATACGACTCGGCGAGTCGTTCTTCTGACTCGGCGAGTCGAGTCGTGAGTTCCCTGATTTTCTTTTTTTGAGTTATGCCGAGTGGAACCAGTAAGTGAGAGATGGACTCGGTGAGCTAGAAGGTTAGACTCATTTGTGGAAGAACTCGGCGAGTTCAAGGTAATCTTCATACTTCAAGAACAGACTCGACGAGTTGTTCATACAACTCGGCGAGTCACAGCTAGAATGGTCATCTGATGAAGGAGAACTCGACGAGTTGTTCATGCAACTCGGCGAGTCGGATGCAGAATGTCGGAGTGTTAGTAGCAAAGAGGAACTCGCCGAGTTTGCGCCCAAACTCGACGAGTAGTAGCGAGTGGATCAAGAAAGTAAGAGTAAGGACTCGACGAGTTGGTGCCCCAACTCGACGAGTCAGGTTAACTGAATGTTGACTTTGACAGTTAGGTTGACTTGGACCAGGGGTAGGAGAGTCATTTTACCCTCAGTATTACTATTATCAGTATTTGATTGATGGTGCTCATGGATATTGTAGCGGGGCTGAAACCGGAGACGCAACAGACAGATTCCGGAGCAGTCCTTTCAGCAGTTAGGCTACGAGGTGAGTTTCCTTCCAGTAGGAGCGGGTCTAAGGCCACAATGTCGCCCCGTTTAGTTAGTAGTAGTTTCCGGACTTCGGTCCGATGCAGTTTTAGTGTGTTTGATGCTTTCGTGGCTCAGATAGGATTTATGTGTGATGTGTTCTGGGCTACGGCCTGACGTAGTATGCAGTATATGAGTTTATGATGATGTATGTTATGCTAGTTAATATGTGTTTATGCTATTGTATGATCAGTAAATTCCGGACTTCGATCCGATGCAGTCAGTTCCGGACTTCGGTCCGATGCAGCTAGTTCCGGACATCGGTCCGATGCAGGGGACAAGGTCCCAGTCAGTTCCGGACTACGGTCCGATGCAGTTTCTGGGCTTTGGTCCGATGCAGTAGGCAAGGCCCAGAATGTCCTTATATGTTATTGTATGGTATGTGGTAGTTTGGGGGAGCTCACTAAGCTTCGTGCTTACAGTTTCAGTTTTGGTTTCAAGTACTTCCGCAAGTAAGGGGAAGAGCTCGGGATGATGGCATCGCACACACCACAGCCTCAGTCTTTATCCTGGGAGTTTGTTTTGATTCGTAGTATGATTTGATACAGTTGTTTCACGATATTTTATTATGAGTTAAGATATTTGACGTATGGTTTCTATGATATGATAATCAGTATATGAGTTTTATTACTATTTAAACAAAAATTTTGGGTCGTATTTTGGGATGTTACAAACTTTATTCCAAACTTGTCCCGAGATTGGCCTGAAATAATCAGTGGAGTCTTAGGTGTTGTTTGTTTTTTTGAAACCAAAATGTCTGCAGTCTGCGGACCACATCTGCAAGCCTCTGCGGCAGAAGAGGTGGACCAAATGTCTGCAGTCTGCAATAAGAAGACTGTTTGTTTTTAACGTCTGCAGTTGTTGAAATAAATTAAATTTTCAAACTCAATTTCATGTCATAAAGATTAAAAATGCATTTTTCAGTAAAAAGAGAAATAAAATAAAAACGGGTGGTCTTTTTTTTTTTTTTTTTTTTTGTTAAAATGAGGTCTGAAGACCTTTGAAGACAGTGACCCATGTCTGCGACAGGAAGACCTCGCGCAGACGTTTTTTGGTCTGCGCACTTCCAAAAAACAAACACTCTGCAAGGGCATATGTCTGCGCGTTGTCTGCGCGGCGCAGACAAAAGTGGTTGCGCAACTCTTCACGAAAAAAACAAACATCCCCTTACTCTCTTATCCTAAGAAAAACTCTATGGAATCACGAATTCCGTACATTTTATCACAATACTTTCAATAAGCACAATATATTGATTTTGGGGATTATTAGTTTCATATCCCGACCTTTAAACTCAAAACACATGTTATGCTTATTTTACTTTGTTGTTTGAAACCCTTCACTTTTTGAACCCTTTCCAATAATCAACCTCATGAGTAATCAGTTGAAGTCATTGCCAAAGTCCCCTTTTCAAGGTTCATTAACATAGTTAGCGCGGTCGGTAACACTTAATGGACCAACCCATACACTCCCGCTATCGAGGGGTCACATATTGTTTCAGACAATGCCTTCAACTTGAACTTTTCTTCATATATATCTTGATTGTGCATTTTTCAAGTTCTTTTATGGCTTCATCGGATTTGATCATTTTTGTATTTGACTTGAGCTTGATTATATATACTTTGAAGTTCTTCAATATCTTTTGATGCTTTTTGGTTGTGTAAAAACAATAATAGTCCCCTCCCAACCCCAAAGGCGCAGGAGTAAGTAAGACCAAGTACTCAGAGCGTGATGACACATATTGTTCGGTTGGGTCCTCAATTGAAAGATCGTAGGCTCGATCCAAAAACCTTCATTTTTCAAACACTTGGGTATTTCACATAACAATTTTTTAACTAAATATAGATATTACCACACCGACTGAGCAATCCACAAAATCAATATTAAATAAATATTATGACTCAATGTACGAAACTCCTATCATTTTCCATTTTGATGAGTTACATTCAAGATATAGAGATGCTACTAACTTATCACATATTTCATGGAACCAACCCAAGAGAGAATAATAATAATAATAATAGGTTCAAGATGGCAATACATTCATCCTAAGTTGATTATCCAAAAAAATCCCCAAAGTTAATGTAAAAGAAATTAAAAATATGGAGGACGACACACCTGATGGTACTGCTAGTAGAGGCGGTTTTGATTTCCAAAAAACTTCACTTTTTTTTTTTTTAAAAAAATCACTTTTTCTTCAATCCTCCATCTTTTTCTTGTGTACACCCCCTCCCCAACTTTAAGTATTGCATCGTCCTCGATGCATTAAAGATAAATTCCTAAAATAATAATAAAAAAACAACTACAAGCACACAAATCAAATAAAATAGAAATAAACTACACTAACTAGCCCTCAATTTCGTTGGGGTCCACGATTGCACTTGGCACGTGCAACAAGCCTTTTAAACCCCTAGGTTACCCCTAGTGGACGAGTGAAGTCTCGTGAGGGCTTGCAGTGAAGACACCCACAAAGTTCCAAAATTGCCAAGTTTAATGTCATTAGCGGGACGAGTTACCTCGAGTGATGTCTATGGAGGCTCATATATTCGTGGACTTTTTTAAAAGTCAACCATAAGGTTGCTCACCTTACTTTGAGGAACCTGATCATGTAGAAAACCTTTTTGGCCTTGTAAAAATCAACTTTTTTGTGTTTAATCCTTCCACAATGATGCTTAAACCTTGTTTTAAAGAGCCATGCATCTTTCCATCTAGTAAACTTATTTAATCGATGCTTGATAACATGTAACACTTTCATTTTTGATTTGTGGGCATGTGTTGCATCATGTTTTTTGTTCCACAACTTTCTTTCCATGTGTTGAATCCCACTATTACCCAATGATTTTGACCTGTTACACGAGAAAATTTTCTCCAAATCGAGGGTGGTGTCGGAGAGCATAGTTACGGTATGCTCATAGACATAATCATGAATAGTATTGATTACACGGTAACCACCACTGATTGGAGAATCATTAGTAGGTCCAAACACAAGACATCTCACCTTATGGTTTCCAAATAACATATCAATTGCACCTTCCTGACAACCAATCTGAGCATAGATGGTTGCCAATAAGGGATGGTCAATGATTAAATTTGTTTGTTTGTAGTTGGAAGAGTCCAAAGTTGGGGAGGGGTTTGTGGAGGCTAATACCATCCCCTACCCAATAATTTTGAAAAAACCTGAAACACAACTTTGAGGAACCTGATCATGTAGTGAAAATCAATTTTTTTTGCGTTTAATCCTTCCACAATGATGCTTAAACCTTGTTTTGAAGAGCCATGCATCTTTCCATCTAGTAAACTTCTATAATCGATGCTTGATATCATGTAACACTTTCATTTTTGATTTGTGGGCATGTGTTGCATCATGTTTTTTGTTCCACAACTTTCTTTCCATGTGTTGAATCCCACTATTATCCAATGATTTTGACCTGTTACATGAGAAAATTTTCTCCAAATCGAGGGTGGTGTCGGAGAGCATAGTTACGGTATGCTCATAGACATAATCATGAATAGTATTGATTACACGGTAATCACCACTGATTGGAGAATCATTAGTAGGTCCAAACACAAGACATCTCACCTTATGGTTTCCAAATAACATATCAATTGCACCTTCCTGACAACCAATCTGAGCATAGATGGTTGCCAATAAGGGACGGTCAATGATTAAATTTGTTTGTTTGTAGTTGGAAGAGTCCAAAGTTGGGGAGGGGTTTGTGCAGGCTAATACCATCCCCTACCCAATAATTTTGAAAAAACCTGAAACACAACTTTGAGGAACCTGATCATGTAGAAAACCTTTTTGGCCTTGTGAAAATCAACTTTTTTGCATTTAATCCTTCCACAATGATGCTTAAACCTTGTTTTGAAGAGCCATGCATCTTTCCATCTAGTAAACTTCTTTAATCGATGCTTGATATCATGTAACACTTTCATTTTTTATTTGTGGGCATGTGTTGCATCATGTTTTTTGTTCCACAACTTTCTTTCCATGTATTGAATCCTACTATTATCTAATGATTTTGACCTGTTACATGAGAAAATTTTCTCCAAATCGAGGGTGGTGTCGGAGAGCATAGTTACGGTATGCTCATAGACATAATCATGAATAGTATTGATTACACGGTAATCACCACTAGGGATGGCAATGGGGCGGGTTTGGGATGGGTTTTGGTAATCCCGCCCCCGTCCCCGAATATGAAAATCGATCCCATCACCGGCTCGATTCCCAACGGGTATCCGTTTACCAAACACTATCGGGTCTGCGGGTATCCCAACGGGGTAACGGGGATCCCCGTTTAACAGTCAAATTAAAAATAATTTTGATGAAATGAGAATACAAACCATTAGACTTAGTGATGCAAACATAAATTCATATCCAAAATAATTTTGATAATTTACAAAACTACTAAGAGCATACATATTTGTTCTGATACATAAGTGGTTACTAGTGGCAACAAAAACAATAAAGACACTAACATTCATAAACCATAATATCACTATTACTCTAAGTAATATGAATAAAAAAATGTCAAAACACTAACATTACAAATAAACACGAAGCTATCTCAAGAAATTATCTTTAAATCGTTCACAACAAAGAAGATAACTCAAAGAACATAATATATATATATATATATATATATATATATATATATATATATATATATATATATATATATATATATATATATATATATATATATATATATATATATAATCATATTAATGGTTTCAGGTAACGGGTTTCGGTTTTGGGTTTGGTTTCGGGTAATCGGGACGGGTATTTTGTTTACCGTCCCCGTAACCAAACCCGTGAAAATTTTCTAAAAGCATACCAAACCCGATCCCGACCCCAATTAACCAACCCCAAACCCGACCCTAATATGTCGGTTTTCGGTTTTCACCATCGGGTTCGGTTTCTTTTGCCATCCCTAATCACCACTGATTGGAGAATCATTAGTAGGTCCAAACACAAGACATCTCACCTTATGGTTTCCAAATAACATATCAATTGCACCTTCCTGACAACCAATTTGAGCATAGATGGTTGCCAATAAGGGACGGTCAATGATTAAATTTGTTTGTTTGTAGTTGGAAGAGTCCAAAGTTGGGGAGGGGTTTGTGGAGGCTAATACCATCCCCTACCCAATAATTTTGAAAAAACCTGAAACACAACTTTGAGGAACCTGATCATGTAGAAAACCTTTTTGGCCTTGTGAAAATCAACTTTTTTGCGTTTAATCCTTCCACAATGATGCTTAAACCTTGTTTTGAAGAGCCATGCATCTTTCCATCTAGTAAACTTCTTTAATCGATGCTTGATATTATGTAACACTTTCATTTTTGATTTGTGGGCATGTGTTGCATCATGTTTTTTGTTCCACAACTTTCTTTCCATGTGTTGAATCCCACTATTAGCCAATGATTTTGACCTGTTACCTGAGAAAATTTTCTCCAAATCGAGGGTGGTGTCGGAGAGCATAATTACGGTATGCTCATAGACATAATCATGAATAGTATTGATTACATAGTAATCACCACTGATTGGAAAATCATTAGTAGGTCCAAACACAAGACATCTCACCTTATGGTTTCCAAATAATATATCAATTGCACCTTCCTGACAACCAATCTGAGCATAGATGGTTGCCAATAAGGGACGGTAAATGATTAAATTTATTTGTTTGTATTTGGAATTTATTTTAGAATCCGTTAGAACAAAAAGTTGTGTTTCAGGTTTTTTCAAAATTACTGGGTAGGGGGTGCTATTAGCCTCCACAAACCCCTCCCCAACTTTGGACTCTTCCAACTCATGAAAATCTTCATTATACTTATCCAATTCAATTTCAACTTCTTTGATTTCAGAAATACTCTCAGTCTCGTGATCATTTAAAGATACATAATCCTCCACCACATGCTCTAGTTCGGGTGGTGTAAGTTTATGCACTTTGTTATCAAATAATTTATCACTACATGGAAAAGTTACCTCATTCACCAGCGTAGTGTTTGAAAGATTGTCTGAAGGTTGTTGATTTAGGTTCTTAGTTATATGTTCTAATTGTTTTTCAATAACTGAAATTGACTTGGAGTTGTCTTCTTCTTTGTTGAAGGTTTCACTCAATATGTCCAGCATTTGATCCAACTTTTTGCTAAATGAAGATTCATCTGATTCATGGTCCTCCATAAAACAAGGTGATTCATGGTTGTGGCTTTGAGTTGAATCGTCAGTCCACCAACAATCATCATGATATGGATCATCACATGTATCATCATTATATGACTCATAGTAGAGATCATTATAACATTGATATTGGCTTGAATTTTCTCTCTCCCACCACATATCTTGATTCAATTCTTCCATTCACCACTATGCCTACAAAAAAATAACAGTAAATGAGTGAAGATTCTAAACTAAAAATAAAACAAAAAAAATATAACAACTACATCAACACAATAATTCAAGTGCACAATCTCCACGACAACGGGCCAAATTTGGATCGAGGTCATTGTCTCAATCAAAAATAACCTCAAAACCACTAGATAGCAAGGGTAAGTAAGTATCGGATCCACGAGGAGTTTGTGGTCAAACTTTGTGTTATAGTAGTCAATGAAAAAGAACTAATACTTGCAGTTGTCACGAAAAATATTTAAACTAAGATTTAAATAAAAAAACTAGAAACTTTATATTGCAAACGATTACCAATGAGAAAAACAAGCTTACTTCAGGTTCAATGTCAGATGATTAAGACTCACGTGTTTATCTTCCCTTAAATTCCAATTTAAGTACCTAGACATAATTAAGATCAATTAACATGCAATAAATAACTTTGGGCACACAATATGTTATTCCTACTAATTGTCTTACTCTCTATGTATAAATGGATTAGGAACAATGAGTGGCTTGACAACATTGTGTCTTATGATTACCAATTACAATGTTTAGTATTTAAAATCATAAGTTTGGAATAGTATATGTTGATTCAACCGATCGTGTTAGTTCCTAAACTATATGAATTCAACAGGATTAGTGAATTGACAATAAACTATCCTAATTGTAAAATTAAACACATGAATAACACCCAAATTCAATTATCATTAATAGAAATCATAAATTTAAGACCATATAATAACCAAAGTTGATTGGAATAGAAGTAATAATCAAAACACATTCATCAAATCATCCTAAACATTCCCGGAAGTAACCTAGGTGGTTTAGCCTTCCATAGAATTCACAAAACACAAAAATTTAATAAAAATAATGTAATTCATAATAAAATTAATAACCCAACTTGAAATAATAAAACTAATAAAATCTAATGATCAATCAATCATTTAACGATGAAATCTTGGAGAAGAAGTAACCAAATCTGGAGTTTAATGAAGATCCACCGGTTGAACGAGTTCAATTGTTGAATGATGATGAACATGGTGATTTGTATCCTCGGATTCGGAAATTGATGATCAAAAACACGTTTGGAGAAGGTTTGAATGTGCTTGGAACCCTCCAAAACTGCGGAAAATCACAGGGGAGAAGTCCAAAGTCGATTAGGGTTAAATCTCCTTTAAATTGGTGCTGAAAAACTGATTTTCGAAGGTGTTTTCCGCATCGGCGTCCTAGTAGGCGTCTTAGATGTCATATAGGACATGTAGGCGTCCTTCGAGGCGTTTTACATGCCTTCCGTCGTCCTTGATTTGCACTAGAAAATGGCCTAAAACGCGTAGGCGTCCTAGGGGACGTGTTAGACGCGTTCTAGGACGTCCCTCATCTTTGTCTCTCCTTTTTGGTGATGAAAACCGTAGAATCAGTAAAAACGCAAAACATGAAAGTTGTAGGAAATTTTTTCTAGTTTCCAGAACTTCTTCGTTCATGTCAATTGGAGCTTTAGATCTTGAGATATGATCAAAACATTAAAGAGTGGTCAAATTTCTCAGCACCATTTTTCTTCATTCCTTTAGCAATTCGTCTCCCACGCTTATTAACTTCAGTTTGCTCGTTTTTCTTGCGGGTTTCGTACACTTTTAGTACAATATATTGTCCTGCATATAAATTCCAACAACTCATCAAAGTAGTGTCATTCTTGGACAATTATACATCAATTCAACAGATTTGTAACAATTTAGTACATTCATAAAATAGACTTATCAATATTGAGTACAAAAAAAATTGACCAAATAAGAACAAACTCAACAGTTGGTTACCCTCACGAGTCATTTTCCCTGAAAAGTTAAATGAAAGTAGTTACAAAATTATCAAAGACTGCAACCTTCTTTGGACATAACATATATGAAAAGCGTTTCGAAGGGGTAACTTCGTTAAAACATGGTCTATGTTATGTTTACAGTGGTTAGCTGTCAACAAGGATATGATTGTGTATGAGAGGTATATTTATCATCATAAATGTTTACCTTAAGGTATATTATGGTGATGTGACTGCAAAAGCTATATGATATTATACATATTGATGTTATATCTTATCCCATGAATTCGATCTTAAAGCTAAGTAAACTCGAAAATCACAACACTTGTGATTCCACTAGTTTGTAGACTTGTCTAGAATCCATGATACGATAAATCATTTGATTGGAAATATAAATATAGTCATGAAATACACCTCCTTAGTCAAGGTCCCCCAATAAATATTCAAGTGCATTACAAAGTTATACATGTATGAAAAATGCTCTTTCGTGGGTTATGTTTTGAAAAGTAGCAAGAATGAATCTCATAAAGTCATTAATATTAGTAGGAGATGACGTGAGATTTGCTGTAAATGAGTAAAGGGGAAATGAATCAGGAGGGTAACCAATTGTTGCATTTATTCTTATTTTGTCCCTTTCCTTTCTTTTGTACTCAATATACCATCGAATGAGTTGTTTGTGCTCACCATAATCCTTTGACCGGCTATCACATGTCAAAAGGGTTATGGTAAACACAATTATCGTCCTACCAATTTAAAAATATGACAAGCGTCCTAAAATATCATTAATTTTATCTAAATATGACATTTGTCACCATTTCATATGGGTAGGAAAATAAGTAGGAAGAAAATGTAGGAGGATATTTAATTTCACTTTTTATACTGGCCAACTTCTCATTAAATTCATTTATGGTAGTATTTGACGTTCTAACTAGCTTAATATCCGCCAGTAAAGACCATAGTAAAGACCATATCCAATTGTGTACAAATTATAGCTTGCATAATTTAAGTGCTAAGAAAACTTTATACTTGTCAACATGGGCAATACATGAGCCAGGAACCACCGGAAAAGGGGCTGAAACCAAACTTTAAAACAAACCGTTTTAAACAAATTTTATTTGTATAAAAGATATATATTATATATAAAACTAATAACTAAAAGGAATAAAATGAAATAGCAATTAGCAAATAAGTTTTCATAAATAACTACAAACTAAATTAATAAAAAAAGACTATATATATATATATATATATATATATATATATATATATATATATATATATATATATATATATATATATATATATATATATATATTAAGGTTGTAATGTATATTCATCACACCACAGGGGTTCTGAGGTATATTCACCATGTCACGGGGGTGGTTAGTCAGCCACTTTCAACACAATTACACAAATCTCTCCATCCAAAAAAAGGGGTAGAGAAAGAGGAATAAAATGGTGTCGTAAAGAGTGTCTGAGGCCACGACCGTCTATGCTATGAGCCTCCATATCATCACCTCCCTGGGAGGGTGTTGTGGTTCTACAAGTCCACGCATGCCAAGTTAGCACCGTGTAGGGTGCACGGTGAGTATGTCGCATGGTCTAATATTTGTTTGTTGTCAAATTTATTTCTTTTTAGTGGATAGTGGGTAATGATACTGACAAAATATTAGACTCTTAATTTTTTGCTTTTACTTTGTTTAATATAAGGGAAATGATTTGCAAACAATAATTTTTCTCCATACACAACAATTGGTGCTTTAAAATGTTTTACTGTAAACTATATAATGCATAAATTCTTTTGTATGACAAAATACTGTTGTGTACAAATCACTTCCCTTAATATAATCTTCACAAACAACTCTAAAGTCAAAA